>NW_024070194.1:67867266-68010541 GCF_014754425.2 Oryx dammah
ATCTGCAATACGGGAGACCTGGGTTTGATCCCTGGGCTGGAAAGATCTCCTGGAGAAGGGAAAGGCTACCCACTTCAGTATTCTGGCCTGGAGAATTCCATGGACTGTATAGTCCATAGGGTCACAAAGAGTCGGACACAGCTGAGCAACTTTCACTTTCACTGTGTCACACTTTCACTGTGTCAAACTCAGCTTGGAGGCTTGCTCCAGGTGGACCGTTATTTCTTTCATCTTGTTCTGAGTCAGGAAGTCATGATAACATGTTCCAGTCATGATACCAAGCATCTTCAATATATTTTATTATCTAACCCATAAAATCACACTGAAAGATAGGAATAGCTGTGATTCTCCATTTTTCTGAAAAGGAAGCTGAAACAAAAGAACACTTCCCCAAGGATACAGAGTTTGGCGGAGGCGGAGCTGGGAGCCTGCATGCAGGTGTTCTCTCTTTGAGGCCGGCGTGGTTGCCACCTGGAATGTAAGGAGCAGATGGATGGGAACAGGTGGGGATCCTTGACTTTGTTTTCTACTTTATTTTGGCAAGTCAGTACGTCATACGCAGTGTGCTGCTTTAGCATGGATATGGATGTACTGTGCTGTGCTCAGCGGCTTAGTTGTATCCGACTCCTTGATCCTCTCTGGACTGTAGCCCACCAGGCTCCTCTGTCCATGGGATTTCCCAGGAAAGAATACTGGAGTGGTTGCCATTTCCTCCTCCAGGGGATCTTCCCAACCCAGGGATAGAACCCTTGTCTCCCGTGTCTCCTTCATTGCAGGTAGATTCTTTACTGTTGAGTCATTGGGGAAGCTCATAGATATGGATAACTCTTACTAAATAAGATATATAGATAATCTTTATCATACAAAATTGATAGGCAGCAAACATACTGATTTTGTATAACTCAAACCTCACCCCTGCAAGGGGATTTACAGACATAAGTGTACTTTGTACCCTAGAAGATGACATCTGCCACTCAGACACTGTAATGAGCTAGTCAAGACAGAAAAAAAGTTGCCAAGTTCTGACACTCCATGTGAGGTCAGAGCATGTGTTAGCATGGAGGAACTCTCTATGATCCTGAAGGGTCTTGGGAGAAGAGAGAAATTAGGACTTGGGGAAATGACACAGAAAGAGACGACCGAAGAGGTTTCTGTGTGTGCATATTACACCTCCCGCTGCACAGAGCTGGTCACTCCTGACCCCTCATTCTCAATCTTGTCTTCTAGGACTCTTGCCACTGGAATTCGTCGGGTGCTGAGACTGTTCTCAATTTGTACTTGTTGAATGAATTAATCTGGAAACTATTTTCAGTGGGACTTCATATTTGATTTCAAATATATTTGATTTGATGTGAAATTCAGCAGAAAAAATGTTCTATATATATAATTTTGTTAGAATATATGTATTTCAATGACTCTAGCATAATGTGGAAGCACCTTTCGCTTCTGTTTAAAATCTTTGGCTGAATGTGGGTTTTCTTTGTGGAGGCTGGGGTACCTGCTCAGTTTTTTGCTAATGTGGGGTCTTGGCAAGGCTGCCTTGTGTCTTGGTGATTTGCACGTGTAACCTACAGATTGGCACTTGCTATCCACCTCCACAAGGATAAAATCAAGAGCTAGCGGTTGCAGCTATAGATCTTCATCACCCTGAAAAGAGTTCAGGGTGGAAATCAGGAATGAGGGTCTCTGTACTCTGGGAAAAACTGGTAGAACAGGTCTTCAGATTGATATTTTCAGGAGATGAATTTATGATCCCAATTCTTGCATCTCCTCATATCTAGAAAGGCACTAAATTAATTCATGGTGATGTCTGCCCCTCGTGACTAACAGTAAACTTCATGAGAGTAACAGAAACCTCTGGAAAAAAAAAAAATTTACTCCCTGTTCACCAAAATCACATTTATTCTGAACTTCTCTCCACCCTTCACCTCTTCGAAACAGTTTTTCAGAGCTTCCTGAGATGCTGTCTCCTAGACTAGAGTCCTCATTTTGCCCCCAAATAAAACTTAACTCATAGCATTTACGTGTATTTTAGCAAATTCATTGACATAAAACCCTCCTTGAGTAACTTTTAATATCTTTAGCCTATATGTTAGAAACTATTTCACAGTAATATGAAGTTTATTCAAGTACTCTTTTTAACTTTTTACGTTTTGAGTTTGTTAAAGACAGTTTTTTGACTGGATATATTGCAAAGGTGGTATAAAATTATGGCACTCAGAAAGGGTACTATTCATTTTCTTACAACCAATTGTATCATCATGGAATTAGTCTTATGGTTTTGATTCAATTGGTGGGGGGAAGCTAAATGCTGTAAGTCTTGTAGGGGTGCCATGGTTGGGAAGCAGTGCACTGAAAATTATGGCACTCAGAAAGGGTACTATTCATTTTCTTACAACCAATTGTGTCATCATGAATTAGTCTTACGGTTTTGATTCAATTGGTGGGGGGAAGCTAAATGCTGTAAGTCTTGTAGGGGTGCCATGGTTGGGAAGCAGTGCACTGAACTCCCTGTGTGGCACTCAGGGTGTTCTCTGCATTTCCCTGCAGCAAATAGCCTGTTGGCTTAGTGGCAGGAAATCGTCTGTAAATTTGGGACTGTAGTAAGCCACAGACAGGAGGAGCCTGGGCAGGATCTGGACTGCACAAGAAAACAATGGTCATAGTCAATTTGCATCTTTCTTCCTGAATATGGTCATGGGAGTGGCCTCTCTGAAACCTCATGGTTTTGCTGTGCTACTCCATATGTGGAAAAGCAGTTTCAGGCTTGTTTACAAGCAAGGGTGAAACCTACCCTGTGAAAGAGTTCTGTAGAATGTGGTATCTTAATAATTCCACGTTGAAGTTACAGGACCTACAGTTAATAAGAGAATACCTACTGCATCTGCTGCCAAGTTGAAATGAGAATGCATGTAAAATCTTGAATCCCCAAATAAAAACTCCAGAGAGATGAATAACAAAGCAAATTCTTACCACTCGGGGAATCATTTAACATTTCAACAGCTCATGCCTGAGTGTTACCAATGTGGTAGCCACAGAAGGACGTGCTGGGAATGTGAGGCCTAGAAAAAACCACTGTAAAGATTGCTGATGCCTGAATCACAAGTTAGAATATGATTTTGCTACTTGGTCCTTTGCTATCCATCACTCTTCTGAGCAGAAGTTTCCAGACTCTCTGGCTGTTCAGATTATGTTTTCCCTCCTGCTCCAGGTAGCAAATTGACAGTGAAGCTGGGGAGTGTAAATGTTGGGGCAATAGAAATTATGTAAATGTTGCATTCCAGCAAGACAAATTTCAAGCCCTTGAGGTCTTTCAAGGAGCATTAATTTTAGAAATTATACACAAAATTTAACTTTTTCATGCTAATAGTGATTTCATAAAGAAAAACTCATTAGTAAAGGTGACAAATATGAAGTTCTATTGAACATTTAAATTCAAGGATCTCAGTGAATGCCCTGGGGAGGTATTTACCCAGCCAATGACTCTCTTATGTTATTAAGAAGTAATTTATTCAAGAAAGTCTCCATTCATGAGTTTACATAAGAACAATATCTACTTTACAAAGGCTTGTGTTCTCAGTACAGCACATACCTAATTTACAATGACTTTTGGTTAAAATTTTCATTAGGTTGGTTCAATAGTATTTGATAATTTTAATTCAGTTTTACGAGATCCCAGGTTCCCATTTATAGGAAGAGAAAATGAATGCAGAGGAAATAAATTTTTAAAGAGCAAATTTATCTCTCAAATGAGCTCTGCTAATTTCAGTAGCAAATCTGAGGTGGAAGAAAGTTAACCTTTAGCAATTCTATGGAAGTTCTTTTGGGCACAGACTCTGGAAATCCATTAAAAAACCACTCAGTTCCACAGCATCAGTGCTCTGCAACTATGCCAACCTGTGCAGTGATTTTTACAATAGACTTTTTTTTTGTGAAATATGGACGTGGAAGAGGGGCCCCCAGGGTTTAAGCACAGGGTGTTTTCATGGTTGAAGACAGCAAGGGAACAGAGCTCCTCAGGCATAGACCAGATCTAGAAAAACAGAACCAAAATAGATGAGAGATGACTGTTCCCTGTTCCTTAAAGAGTATACAGTTATGAGAGTTCAAGAATTTAGGGGAGAAAAGTATTACTTGAGCTTTAATCAAGAATGTGAAATCAGGGCAGACTGAGAGCCCCAGATAAAGGAAGATGAGAAAGATACATCACAGGACCGGTCACTGAAGAACAGACCAGCCCTGATTTCCCTGGTTGTTCAGACAGTAAAGAATCTGCCTGCAATGTGGGAGATCCGGGTTCAATCCCTGGGTCAGGGAGATCCTCTGGATATGGGAATGGCAACCCACTCCAGTGTTCTTGCTTGGAGAATCCCATGGACAGAGGAGCCTGGTGGGCTATAGTCCATGGGGTCACAAAGAGTCAGACATGACTGAGCAACTAACACACTTGCCTTGGCTGACTGGAGAAGGGGTGAGGTTAGCAGGAGGTTATAAAACACACACACAGATAAAATTAAGGTTTTTTTTTTTTAGCAATTAAGTTTCCTGTTAAAATTCTCTGACTTAGACTTATGTAACAACTTCAAACTCCTTGCCAACTAATCTGCAAATAGCACAGGGCCATGCAAAGGACTGAGGCTGAAGCTAAGGCTCCAATTCTTTGGCCGCCTACGTGGAGAGCCAACTCTTTGGAAAAGACCCTGATGATGGGAAAGATTGAGGGCAGGAGAAGGAAGGGGCAACAGATGACTGGATGGCCTCACAGAATCAATGGACATGAATTTGAGCAAACTCTGAGAGATAGTGAAGGGCAGGGAAGCCTGGCATGCTGCAGCCCATGGGGACGCAAAGAGTTGGACAGGACTTAGTGACTGAATGAATAGCAACAACAATGCAAAGTGAAACACCACCCCTCCAATCTTATCAACAAATTAAAAGCATCAAATACTATTTGCCAACAATGTAGTCCAACTTCTCGCAATATGGTTACTATGTTGATAGAGGAAATGTAAATAAAATTCCCTGTGACATAATGGTCCAGGGTCCTGATGACCTAGCTGTGGTTTACAATGACTCCTGTAACAATTGTGGGTGAAAAAGCCAGAGAAGGCACTTTGTTCCTTATCCTGCCATTTCCATTCTGAACTGGGCTCTTTCCTCTGACTCTTCAAGTAAAGGAAGAGATCTACTAAGCAAGTATTCAGTGAATTTGATCAATGTAGAAAGCCAAACTAGATCATTCACCTTCTAAATGTCAGATTTTATTGACTAAAGTCTTATTTGTGTTTATTCTCTTTATCTAGCTCTTACAAATGCCCTTGGTCTATTAGGAAACAGACTGTTTCTAAAAGTCTTCTTTATTGATAGTTATAAAGTCAGCCTTATATTAAGTCAGGATTCAAATGAACATCTGATTTTTTGGGGTCTTGGCCTCTGAGATATTACATAAAACCTTTGAAGCTAAAGTCAAATGCCCTATTTATTAGTTGTATACAGACTACACTCTGTCTAAAATGCATTCTGTGAGTGTTAGAAGTGAATCTACAGAATATATGGTTTATGATTGTCATTGTCATTATAAGTTACAGCTCTGTATTTTATAGTACATAATGAAATGAGATAATAAAAATGACATCAAGCTTTGGATTTTAGTGTCTAAATCACCCATTTTACTCATTATTTGGCAGCTAAATGTCTCTTAAGTGCTGTGCAAGGTTTCATGATTTAATGTTTGCCCAAAGAACAGAAATAAATACGTTGAGCTGTGCTACCAAGTAAAGTCAGACTATGCTTCATGAGACCATTGGAAGGCAGGGCCAAAGTTCAAGCTGATCTGTCTACCTCTGGACTTCTGATTCCCAGAGGCTCATGAAACCCACAAGATGCACAGAGAAATTTTACAGAGAAAATTCATGGAGTTTACCGCTTTCCCATCACTACATTTAACTTACCCTAACAGCCCTTTCAAGCTCTTCTTTTCTCTGAAAAATTGATATTTGGGGCTCTGGTGGTCTTAGTATTTAGCCTTCTGCCTTTATGAGCTTTGCTGTGACCAAAGAAAATTCATTATTTTGGAGGAATCTTAGCTCACAGTGGTGAAAGGTCCATTGTGGTAGCTTCCAGTGCTGTGACTATTATGTGCCTGCCGGTTTTCTTAAAAACTCTGTAGCCTATAAACCCTGTTCTTCAGTTTAGGATCTTCAAAACAGGATGTTCTATTCTTATGTTGGAAGGTGGCCTAATATGACGAAGTACTCATTAGTTGCAATTTTTCAACTTTATTCTACTGAACCCTCTGCCAATGCAAAGGTGCCATTCCCACCCTTTACACCCTGCCCCTCAGATGCTGGGTAAGATTATGGCCAGAAAACAGTGGCATCTAGTTTCAAGGTCACTTTGTCTTGCCTCTGCTTTAAATAGGTAATAATCATGATCAGACTTCACACTGATGGAGGACTGAGACATTTAGGAGTGTGACCCCCATAACTTTAGGGACTTTGTGATAGTCCTCTGACTCCCTGTGTCTCCCAACTCTTGCCTCATATTAAAACAAACACAATTCACCATCATCAGTGGTGCTCTCTTGATCCCCAGACATGACTGTCAGGTGACATGTGAAGGCTATAACATAGATAACTCCCAAGATGTTATTAATTATACATCAAGGTGCAGGAAATATGTGAGAAAGGGAACCAAGAAAGGAGAGGGATAAGAAATAAAAAATCCAGAAATTGTGGAGATGTTCCACAAAACTAGACAAAACTCTAGGGCTTTACAGGATCTAAATTGCTTTTTGTCACCCTCTCAATTAGAGAAGCTAATCCTGATGTTATTGAACACTCCTGAGCAATAAAGTGTGTGAAATAACTTCCCTCTCAAACCAAGCAATGGTATGTGACCCAGATCACAACTACTATCCATGCAATGCATACATATTTTAGGATTAAGTTAAGTTTTTGCTTTTCCATCTGTGCTCTAATTCTGTGCCATGTGTCACCTAACAAGGTATTATCCATTATTCTTTTATTCAGTTCACTGTGTTTTGTTCCTCTTGTCCCTTGAAAATTAGCCTGTCGGTAATCAGAAATCACTTCCCCTCACAGTTCAGTGCATCTACTGGAGAAGCAGCAAATGCTTGTTTACAGGGCTGGTAATTGGATTAAAACTTTGAAAAGAAACAGAAAAATGGAATGTATTGAAAAAAATGAAAGACTAGAGCATGAAAATCAACAAAGCCGAAACAAATTAAAAAGCTCTAATGGATGAAATTGCTATTAACAGAAATCACTTATCAGGTACAATGTTCCAGAGTTTATCAATATTCAATTGCAATAATATTTGAAAACCTAAGAGAAGAAGGGAAAGGGTTCCTGTGAATAGCCTTTCTGTGGGGATGAATTGAGGATGGTTGATTAGTTTCTGTACATCTTCTGAACTGTCTTAAAAAGTGGGCAGTGCATAAATCTGCACAAGATATGGATATGGACACACGACAGTAGGGATGGTGATCCTGTGTTAGATTATTTACGGAGAATTAAGTATCCTTTTAAATTTGAATACTGTTATTTCGATACAAGCACAGAAAAGAAAAAGTTAAGTAATATCTTTTCCCACAAATTCTTGCTGAGTGATGTGAACAAGCCTAATGTGACAATGAGAGTCACTGGGTGCGGTCTGCCATTTTGTCGATGCAGAAATGACGGCACGGTCGTATAGCTGGCTGCTGCCAACCTTAAAACTATATTTGGACCTAATTTTCCATATATTCTTCCAATAACCATATTCAAAATATTTTTTCAAAAGAAGCCAATGTTTTGGATAAACAAAATAAAACACCTTGCAAGAAACCAAAAGCAATAGAAGTATAGGAATTTGAAATCAAATAGTCATACTGGGATGTCAATATCCAACAACAGGAAGACTTTGATATAAATGTAATCCAAAGAGGATATGGAGCAGACCCAACAGTAAACACAATCCAAAAGAGAAAAATGCAAAGAGAAACAACAGAAATGTTTATCCATCAAAAAGCAGAAAATTGAGTTCACGTGAGTTAACCACCATCACTACCTTTTTAGCAGGTATCTTTAAACTGTCCATCTTCGGTCTACAAAAGATGCAATCTCTTACCTGTGTGGTGGGATCACTCCGTCTTAAGCTCTGCAGATCTAAAGATGAAAATAATACAAGTAATTACGTTCAGTCCTTTAATTTGATAAACATATTCTATGCTAAGATAATTTTTTAAATGTGCTCATTTTTTTGGTTAAAAAAAGATAGAATGAAAGCCATGCATCATAATGAAGCACATGAGATGAATTTTCTATTATTTGCTCTTGCAATTTGCTCATTGACCTAAAGAGACAGCAGGAGTAAAATTTAGTTGTGGGGAACTTGTTCAGTCTTCATCAGAATAGAATGATGGTGCTGAGTAACTGATTTCTGACTGTTGCTACAGCTGTGCTGATAAGATTTTATAAGGGTTTGTCTATACTATCTTAGGGATTTTTGTACCTAATGACTACCCTCTATTTTATCCATGTTGATTGAATTGTGGGGAAGAAAGAGAATCAATGCCCTTCCTTTGCCATAGAAATCCTATCTAGGGACTTAATGTCACAGAATTATTACAGGAATCTGCTTGGTCCATTTTATTTAGGTTGTAAAATCTAGAACATTAGCCAATTGTTCTGCTCCGATGCTTACTGAAATCCATTTACCACGTGTAACATTTTCATTTTTTGACCAAGCAATAAAAACTGGGTTCTAAAATGTTTTAGATGAGTTACAATTCATTTTCCTGCTTGTCAAGAGTATAAGATTGATGAACTGGGAGCAATGAGGAATATAAATATATAAATGGAAAACCTGAATCCAATTCTAGAACCTCTGAATCAATGGATTAGCCTACCCAGTGGTGGGCAAGCTGTGGCCCAAAGGGCAGAATCCAGCCTGCCTCCTGTTTTATATGAGCTAAGAATGATTATTACCTTAATAAGGTATTGAAAAAAATTTAAACAGAATAGTATTTCATAGTATGTAAAAATAATACAAAATTCAAATTTGGGTGTTCGTAAATGCAGTTTTATTGGGACACAGCCACACTCATTTGTGTGCATGCTGCCCATGGCTGCTCTCACTATAACCCAGGTGGAGGTAAGTAGGTAACTAGTTATAAGAGGTAAGTAATTGGAACAAAGAGGATATAGCCTGAAAACCGTAAAATATTTACTACCTGGCTCTTTAGGAAAAAATGTATTGACCTGTGATTGATTCCATCTTTGTTGGGGACACAGGTAGGAGGTGATATGATGAGATCCTAATAACTGAAGCTCATCATTACAGGTGGGCAGGTGAGACCTTTTCAGACAATTGAAACAAAAGTGACTGCATTTCATTCTGGGGTCCTCTAGGATGAAGACCAGAGGGGGTGAATCTATAAACACATGGAGTCCTTAGCTGTTTGTGTGGCAAGTTCTAGGCTGGCTTCATTGCTGGACTCTAGTTACTTATCAATAATAAGATTTCAAGACTCTCCTTAATATTTGATAACAATATCTAGAATGTTAACCCAATATGGAATAAATAAAAAACAACTCTTAAAGGAAATGAAACATACCATATAAGTGTATACATACAATGATTTATATGAAGCATTTCTATGAGGTTCAAAACCAGACATAACTATATTTTTAATGAAAGGATATTTACATATAACATATATATTCACATATGTACAGTAAAGGGTTAACCTTTCCCAAGAGAGGTCTGGCCTTTGCCATCAGCTCTTGGGATACCCTACTTGATAAGAGTGTTGTTGTTTACCTGGGGGCCTTGGTTTGTGCAAGATAATTTATGCTGCCAATGTGATTAATAGCCCACGGGGAGTTTGGACCTTGAAACTTAACCTCTGGAGGGGCTGGAGACAAAGATTAGCCTAGCAGATGACCAACTTTCTATATGACTGAGTCCTGGTTAAACTTCTGTACTCCAAGCAGTGCTAAGGGGAAGGTTCATAGCAATACAGTCTTACCTCAAGAAATAAGAAAAAAGTCAAATAAATAACCTAACTCGACACCTAAAGCAACTAGAAAAGGAAGAAATGGAGAACCCCAGAGTTAGTAGAAGGAAAGAAATCTTAAAAATCAGGGCAGAAATAAATGTAAAAGAAACAAAAGAGACCATAGCAAAAATCAACAAAACTAAACACTGGTTCTTTGAGAAGATAAATAAAATTGACAAACCATTAGCCAGACTCATCAAGAAACAAAGGGAGAAGAATCAAATCAATAAAATTAGAAATGAAAATGGAGAAATCACAACAGACAACACAGAAATACAAAGGATCATAAGAGACTACCATCAGTAACTATATGCCAATAAAATGGACATCTTGGAAGAAATGGACAAATTCTTAGAAAAGTATAACTTTCCAAAACTGAACCAGGAAGAAATTGAAAATCTTAACAGACACATCACAAGCACAGAAATTGAAACTGTAATCAGAAGTCTTCCAGCAAACAAAAGCCCAGGACCAGATGGCTTCACAGCTGAATTCTACCAAAAATTTAGAGAAGAGCTAACACCTATCCTACTAAAACTCTTCCAGAAAATTGCAGAGGAAGGTAAACTTCCAAACTCATTCTGTGAGGCCACCATCACCCTAATACCAAAACCAGACAAAGATGTCACACACAAAAAAGAAAACTACAGGCCAATATCACTGATGAACATAGATGCAAAGATCCTTAACAAAATTCTAGCAAACAGAATCCAATAACATAAGAACATGATCATACATCATGACCAAGTGGGTTTTATTCCAGGGATGCAAGGATTCTTCAACATCCAGAAATCAATCAATGTAATACACCACATTAACAAATTGAAAGATAAAAACCATATGATTATCTCAATAGATGCAGAGAAAGCTTTTGACAAAATTCAACATCCATTTATGATTAAAAAAACCCTCCATAAAGAAGGAATAGAAGGAACATACTTCAACATAATAAAAGCTATATATGACAAACCCACAGCAAACATTATCTTCAATGGTGAAAAATTGAAAGCATTTCCCCTAAAATCAGGAACAATACAAGGGTGCCCACTCTCACCACTACTATTCAATATAGTTTTGGAAGTTTTGGCCACAGCAATCAGAGCAGAAAAAGAAATAAAAGGAATCCAGATTGGAAAAGAAGAAGTAAAACTCTCACCGTTTGCAGATGACATTATCCTCTACATAGAAAACCCTCCACATAGGGTTTTCTACATAGAAAAGACTCTACCACAAAATTACTAGAGCTAATCAGTGAATATAGTAAAGTTGCAGGATATAAAGTTAACACGCAGAAATCCCTTGCATTTCTATACACTAACAATGAGAAAACAGAAAGAGAAATTAAGGAAACAATTCCATTCACCATTGCAATGAAAAGAATAAAATACTTCAAATAGATCTACCTAAAGAAACAAAAGACCTATATATAGAAAATGATAAAACACTGGTGAAAGAAATCAAAGAGGACACAAATAGATGGAGAAATATACTGTGTTTATGGATTAGAAGAATCAATATACTGAAAATGAGTATACTACCCAAAGCAATCTATAGATTCAGTGCAATCCCTATCAAGCTACCAATGGTATTTTTCACAGAAGTAGAACAAATTTCACAATTTGTATGGAAATACAAAAAAACTTCGACTAGCCAAAGCAATCTTGAGAAAGAAGAATGAAACTGGAGGAATCAACCTGCCTGACTTCAGTCTATATTACAAAGCTACAGTCAGCAAGACAGTATGGTACTGGCACAAAGACAGAAATATAGATCAATGGAACAAAATAGAAAGCCCAGAGATAAACCCAAGCACCTATGGACACCTTATCTTTGGCAAAGGAGGCAAGAATATACAATGGAGAAAAGACAATCTCTTTAATAAGTGGTGTTGGGCAAACTGGTCAACCACTTGTAAAAGAATGAAACTAGAACATTTTCTAACGCCATACACAAAAATAAACTCAAAATAGATTAAAGATCTAAATGTAAGACCAGAAACTATAAAAATCCTAGAGGAGAACATAGGCACAACACTCTCTGACATACATCACAGCAGGATCCTCTATGACCCACCTCCCAGAATATTGGAAATCAAAGCAAAAATAAACAAATGGGACCTAATTAAACTTAAAATCTTCTGCACAACAAAGGAAAATATAAGCAAGGTGAAAATACAGGTAGTCTTGGGAGCCTCCAAAAACTGTAGTATACATATGTTTAAAAAAATTTTATATACACATACATATGCATATGTATCACAAAAAACTCATGCTCGTGGTTACCTGGACTGGGGGGCTGGGCATGACATGTAGTTTCTAGGATGCTAGCCATGTCATATTTCTAGATCTGATGGCAGTTAAATGGATATTAACATATAATTCGGAGAAGGCAATGGCACCCCACTGCAGTACTCTCGCCTGGAAAATCCCATGGGCGGAGGAGCCTGGTAGGCTGCAGTCCATGGGGTCGCTAAGAGTCAGACACAACTGAGTGACTTCACTTTCACTTTTCACTTTCATGCATTGGAGAAGGAAATGGCAACCCACTCCAGTGTTCTTGCCTGGAGGATCCCAGGGATGGAGGAGCCTGGTGGGCTGCCGTCTATGGGGTTGTACAGAGTCAGACACGACTGAAGTGACTTAGCAGCAGCAGCAACATATATTTACTCTTTAAGTTGTATTTATACATTTATATACTGCTTTGTGTTTAAAATATTTCAGTGTTTTAAGTAAAAATATAAAAGAGTAAAAATATCTCCATGGAGCACATTGCTATAAACACACACACACACACACACACACACACACGGTCCAGTGTATCAACTAAGGTATTCAGCTATAGAAAAGATAGTCATTCTGTCCTTAGTCTAATTACTCAAGGATTATCTATTTTTTTGTGAAGAAATCAGTCACTTAGTTGTTCAAGGATCACAATTCTCATGGTCATGTGACAGAATATGGCTCTTAATTTGTCTTAGTTGTTTTTGGAGTCTTGAAAATTCTGTCCCACCACTTACACGTGTCTCTTGGAATGGACTATGTGATTTATCTTTTGACTTCATTGTAGTAGAAAGAACCCCATCTGTGTAGGTTAGATGAAATGACTTTAAAATCTCAGTTACTGTGCAGAGCCACATAAGATCATAACAGTGAATTGTAACTTCCTTTAAGGACAGGATTTGGGATTTCTCTCTCCTTTTCAGCACCTCTCCCAGTTCTGAGACTAATGCATGCCTAGGTAAATAATTCTAAACCGCTTGATAACAAGGCAGATTTAAACCCATCAACAGTCCCCTGCACCCAGAGATCCATTCAGCCCCAGTTTCTGACCTTTTTGTAATCTTTGCCAGCCTACACAACAGATGCAGTACTGTCACACAGAAAGATCACTGTCACACAGAAAGACCAAAAAAAGCTCATGACTCCTGGTGATCAGATCATTAAACTTCTTTAGCAGTTGTAAGTACCTAGCGTCTGACAAAGTCAGTTATAGCCTGAAAATAGAAATGTAATATGGTCACAACAAAGTAAAATAATTTTAAATGTTCATTTAATTTTTTAAGGTATCGGATATAATTTACTGACCTTGGGGGAAAATTGAGCTTGGAAAAAATTTTGCTAGCTGTGGGGAACATGGGTATCTCCCTAAAATAATATAGTTATAGATCACAAAGGGAAAAAGATTATAAAGCTGCTGGTCACTAGCTAAGTAGAATAGTAAAAGCATGCCAAAGAAGTAGAATCTTGTTACAGACCTCCATCAGTGGTCTACTCAGACAGAGGGATATGTAAAGACCGAAGATAGAAACTTACTGGATCATCTTTTAAAGTGACTGCCTCTTAAAAGTCACCCAGATTGACTGTCACAAGTCAATTCCCAGTAATTGCATTACCCGGCTTCATCTGATTCCATTGTTCATATGGCCCTAAACAATCAGGCCAATCTCATTGATCAGCAGCTTGTTCTGGCCAACTGAACAATTCAATCAAATTGACCCAGTGGCAACCAGTTTCATTGTTTAGCAGATAGCAGTGAGGATTCCTCCAAAGCCAGAGGAGTCAGCCTCATTTGGGCCATTTAAATAAAGCACCAAATGCCAGACAGCTTCCAAACAAAGATTGTGCTTGAAAGGAAGAAACCAGGGTCAGGGGGAGTAGTGGGCATCACCTCCTCATTTTATATCCATTGGACATACTGTTGGCAGGTCTCAACTTCATAGTGTGTAACAACCATTCAGTAAAATGTGTCTAGAAACTCTAATTCCTAGGCAGGTCCCACTCCAAAGATACTGATTCAGTATTTTATGTTAGGGCCTCCAGGATTTAGATTCTCCAAAACTACAAGTCATTCTGATACTAATGGCCTTGGAGAAACTTTGAGAAACACTAAGTTTCTCTTTGTCCTGTGAAAGTGAAAGTCACTCCGTTGTGTCCAACTCTTTGTAACCCCGTGGACTTTATAGTCCGTGGAATTCTCCAGGCCAGAATACTGGAGTGGGTAGCCTTTCCCTTTTCCAGGGGATCTTCCCAACCCAGGAATTGAACCCAGATCTCCTGCATTGCAGGCAGATTCTTTACCAGGTGAGCTACAAGGGAAACCCAAGAATAGTGGAGTGGGTAACCTATCCCTTCTCCAGTGGGTTTGTCCTGAAGCCCAGTCCTAAGCAGTCAGAACTGCTTCTAAGCTTCCAAAAGGAGCAGCTGGTTTCCACTGTCACCATATAATTCATGTGCTTTATGCCAGGACCCTTGAACAGCACACATTCTATGACCCAGTAGAAAAGGTTGCACCCAGGGACCTTGTCCACTAGCCATAGGACTCATTTGGACTCTGTATAAATGGTACTTACTTGGCTTCTATTAAATTTTGAGGATGTAGAGGATGAGATGGTTAGATAGCATCACTGACTCAATGCACATGAATTTGAGCAAACTCCTCCAAGACAGTGGAGGACAGAGGAGCCTGGCATGCTACAGTCCATGGATTTGCAAAAAGTCGGACATGACTTCGTGACTGAACAACAACATGACCCATCAAAGTACTTTACTAACATTGTGTAAATGTATATTCTAACATCCTCAGAGAATGATCTTAGCAGATTTCTTTCCTCAGACCACACATTATTATTGTCATCTTTGCCTTACAGCTGTCAAAAAAAACCAGCTGAGCTAGTCTGCTTTTTTCTGGAATATACTAAAATATTTTATATTGTTAATAAATGAAGGCAACTAAAGGTTAAGCTCATCTAGCCCTTGGAATAATGACAGATTATAAAGGCAGTTTCAACTTTATTCCTCAAGTTTAAATATGGCACTGATAGTTATTAAGTCTAAGGGCTAAACTATAACAATGTATATTAATGTCTTTCAATTTTTAATCAAAATTTAGGTTTGGGATAAGTGACTTGTTTTGTCTAATGGTCACAGTGGGGCTGACCAATCAGTAACGGTGTTATGACTCTTGTTGAAAGTTTAATTTAGATCAACAAATATGTTGAGTATATGCTGTGCTTAAGGCATGTAGATGATTCAGTCTTTGCTTGCAAGAGGCATGTAGTCTTAAGTAAGTAGCTATAATACTGTGAAAAATGTGTGAGGAGTTTAGGTAAAATTGTCTAGGGTGGAGAGAGACAGAAAATCATATTGTGAGGATGAGTGAAGATGTCTTGGAAGAGTCTACATAGTTATGGCGGTTAGGCAGCAAGTATGGAGAAAATTAGGGGCTTCCCAGATGGGCCTCCCACCTGGTGGCTCAGCTGGTAAAGAATCTGCCTGCAATGCAGGAGACATGGGTTTGATCCCTGGGTTGGGAAGATCCCCTGGAGAAGGAAACGGCTACCCACCCCAGTATTCTGGCCTAGAGAATTCCATGGACTGTATAGTCCATGGTGTCACAAAGAGTCAGACATGACTGAGCAACTTTCATTTCACTTCAGGTGGCTGCTTGCCAATGCAGGAGACATAAGAGACGCTGGTTCAATCCCTGGGTCAGGGAGATCCTCTGGAGGAGGGCATGGCAACACACTCCAGTATTCTTGCCTGGAGAATCCCATGGACAGAGGGGCCTGGAGAACTACAGTCCATAGGGTCTCAAGAGTCAGACGTGACTGAAGTGGACTTAGCATGCACACGGAGAAAATACATCACCCAGTTAATTGCATTTTGAGAATGATAGCACACAATAGGCTGTAGGCTATTATCCCTCTATGCCTTTGGGTCCTGGCTCTTATGAGGTATCACTGATTTCAGACCAGGATCCACCATCATGGTAGGAACCAAGAAGATGATGTTTACTTGGCTTTGTAAAGTCATTTTCTCTCTCTGTGTCTCAGTTTCTCCACCTATGTGATATATTAGTGAGGATTTCTCCTTATCTCAAAAAAACATCAGCATAACAAAAACTTTGATTAGAATGTTATTCTTCATAAGACATCAACATTATCTCTTTCGGTTTATATAAAGTACCTTTCATGTATTTGGGGCTGGCATTTTCATCTCCATTTTGCAGATGAGGAAACAAAGGTGTGGAGGAAAATAAACTGATTGTCTAAGGCCTCACTGCTTTCAGTCAGACAGCCATGATTCAAATCTATGCCTCTTCCTGCCAATCCATTACTAAGCTGCTGCTCTTCACAGTGAGGAGTAAATAAGGGAGGAATAAACATATTTTATGGGACTTCACTGGTGGCTCAGTGGTAAAGAAGCCTCCTGCAATGTAGGAGACACAGGAGATGCAGGTTCAATCCCTGGGTCAGCAGGATCCTCTGCAGGAGAAAATGGCAACTCAATCCAGCATTCTTGCCTGGAGAATCCCATGAACAGAGGAGCCTCGTGAGCTATACAGTCCATAGCATCTCAAAGAGTCAGACATGACTGAAGTGAAAACACTCATGCACAGACATATTTTATAATAGATGCAACATTAAAACTCCTTCTTCTATAACTCAACTATGAGTCATTTTAACCCTAACCTAGATTTTCTTACATGTTAACTTTTAAGGAAGAAAATACATCATTAAAAGCAAAGCAAAAAAAAAAAAAGACAACAAATAAAAGCGAGTGTTGTTGTTGCTGCTAAGTCGCTTGAGTCGTGTCCAACTCTGTGCGACCCCATAAACAGCAGCCCACCAGGCTCCCCCGTCCCTGGGATTCTCCAGGCAAGAACACTGGAGTGGGTTGCCACTTCTTTCTCTAATGCATGAAAGTGAAAAGTGAAAGTGAAGTCGCTCAGTTGTGTCTCACCCTCAGCGACCCCGTGGACTGCAGCCTTCCAGGCTCCTCTGTCCATGGGATTTTCCAGGCATGAGTACTGGGGTGGGGTGCCATCGCCTTCTCCAAGTGAGTGTTAGGAAAGTAAAATAGAAACATTTGGATCAACCAGATATTGTGTCTTTGACATGATGCCTCATGAAATACATATGTTATTTTTAGCCAAAAATGCTTAACAGGAATTCATCAAGCCTCTACATAAAACTTCTACTTTAAGGGAAACATGAGAGAGAGAGAGGAATAAGCTAAATGACACCAAGAAGAAGAAGAAAACAGTCAAAAACAATCTAATAGGACAAATCACCTGGCTTCATTCAACAGAGCAAGGTCCTAAGTTTAGGATGGGGTTGAGGAATGCACCACAGGGTGAAAGCGAAGAGTGATAAAGAGACCTAAGCAGAACTGAGGGTGCTGTCTTGATTGTGGTGATGATGTCACAAATGATTAAACATGGCAACACCTATCAAAGCATACAGTTTATTTTTTTATTTTTTATTTTTTTTTAATTTATTTATTTTTAATTTTTACTTTACAATTCTGTATTGGTTTTGGCATAGATTGACATGAATCCACCACAGGTGTACATGCGTTCCCAAACATGAGCCCCCTTGTATGTCAATGATACAGTAAAACTGAAAAAGATGCAATGGTGAAAACAATTCTAAATCTCTGGGTATCTCGGCATCTCCGTCTTAGCTGGTGCTTTGCCTGAATTGTCTATTTCATCCTTTCAAATGGTAGAGAAAAGTAAAGAACTGGTATGGCTGATGCCTTGATCTGTGCCTCTCTGGGGCACATCATTTGAGCAGCTGGTGTAGTCAAATATATCTGTTCAGGAGTGAGGGTGTGCAGAGAATCATGGGGTTAGTTTCAGGGTAAAAAGCTAAAATGAACTGCCATTCTGCCCAGAATAGTCCCGATGGGAAAATGGTTAGAACTATGCCACTAGCAAAAAGAAAGGCTCAATTTGGTGTCAATATGAGCTTCTTCTGATCACACCTTACGTCCTGATCCCAGGTGTTCCAGTGAACAGGGCGGTGGGGGGCTAATATGTGTGCACCTAACAGAGGCACCTTTGAAAAACTCGAATTTACATAAACTCACACATGGCGGGGTGTTTAAGAGAGCAATCCATTACACATAATATGGCTCCTGCAGATAAAAACAAAAAGACTCCTGGGAACTTGGGGAATGCATTCAATAACTCAGTTTACATGCTCTTTAAGTTATAGGAAATATTTCAACACTCATTTAGAGCTGTGACCAGGTTGGCAAATGTTCTGGTGGCTTTTTGTGCTGAAAAACATCTCCGTTTCAATATGTCAACACCTAAGCACATTTTCCTGCAGCCACTCACACATAC
The DNA here is from genome assembly GCF_014754425.2 of Oryx dammah. Lineage (NCBI taxonomy): Eukaryota > Metazoa > Chordata > Mammalia > Artiodactyla > Bovidae > Oryx > Oryx dammah. The sequence goes on from NW_024070194.1 coordinate 67,885,961, forward strand.
TCTTTTGTTTATTTGGAAGGAATTAAAGGCAGGAATGGATTTTGAATATATTATTTTTTTCTAAAACAAATGATTGGTCTGTTTTCATAACATGCCCTGATACAGGCTGTCACTGAAATAGGAAGCTGACCCCCAGACATGTTTTCCTGATTCTATTGCATGACTTTTAAAAATAGTCAGCTATGTGATTAATAATAACTATTACTGCCATAGTCATAATGCCTGTGGACCAATTCACTTATTCAAATAGCTTGGCACCTTTCAACCTGACATCTTAAAACATTTACAAATGAACAGGGACCTTTATGATTGCCCAGAATAGGTATTTATTTTCCCTCCTGTTTCACCCCTCCACCTGATTTATTTTGGTGGGCTGCTGGCTTATAAATGTACACTGTGGTATAATGTGTGTGTATGTATACACACACACACACACACACACACACAAGATATACACACACCCACAGAATAGGCTACAGAGTGAATTTGACTCTTTCTTGCTGGCACACAACCTTCCCGCTCAAGGGGGAGCCTTGGCTGTTTCTGAAGTAAGTCATTCTGAGGTTTTCCTTCCCTTCTCATCTGCTGTTCCCGTGACCACATGAGACCCGTCTTGGTTCCTTCTACAATGCCCAAGGGCCAGGTGATGGTTGCTGGAGGTCATGTTAGGTCACAGGCAGAGCTGCTGGTCACTGAATGGCCCTCTTCCAACTCATTCTCCCCGCCCCAACCTCCTGGGGGACACTGATCCAACGCAGGGTCTTCTCCCCAGAACTGATTTTGACCAGTAGAATCTACAGAGGGCAAACACCCAGTCCTTGGTGCTTGGCTGGGACTTCTTACTTGGAACAGGGAAAGGTAAATGCTCTGAGGGCCTCATCGGGAAGATAGGTTTGTACTGTCAGGTTGATGAGTAGACTTGGAAGCCGAGGTAACGACTATGGAAGAAAGGAAAGCCAAGATGTCTGAAAGCCCAGCCAGAGAGGCAACAGGGCCGATGGAATGGTTTTCTCCAGGTGCAGGCAGGGAGAAGGTGGGGTTCTGCTGAGAAATGCCCTGACCATTGACATCTCATGGGCCTGGCAGTATGGCCGGTGAAACCCAAATCTAGGTTTCATGGACCGTGGCTACCTTCATGGACCATTGATTACTGGTGATTGCAAGGGCTAAATCTGCACAAGCAGTTTTGTAGAACATTTCTTTCTTTTCTTAGAATTTTTGTGACCCTTTTCTACCAAATGAGCTATTTTTAGACCTTAATATTTAGGAATAATTTGTCAGACATTGATGTATCCTACCCCACCTCTCAAACCATCCTAAATACTAGTGTTTCATGATAAATGACTTGTGAAATGATAGCATCACTCCTTTTTAAAAACTAATTTGTGGGCCTTCCCTGGTGGTCCAGTGGCAAGATTGTGTGATCTCAACGCAGGGGGCCTGAGTTTGATCCCTAGTTGGGGAACTAAGATCCCATGTACAGCAAGAAAAAGATCCCACATGCCACAAGGAAGACCTGGCCCAGCCAAATAAATAAATAAAGAAATACTTAAACAAGCAAAAAAAAAAAAAACAACCCCAAACTAATTTGTGACACACTGAGGTTGGGATTAAGTAAATGTAATAATATTTTTGTTATATCAGTATTATGTTTATTTTCCAATACAAAATGGGTGTTCATTAGATACCAAAATTTTAATGCCTGCTGGTAGGTACGCACACACACACACACACACACACACACACACATACAGACACACACAGACACAGATACAAACCATTCATCCATAAGGATAATATGGCTCCTGCACATAAAAGTAAAAAGGCTCCTGGAAATCTGAGGAATGTATTTAATAACTTCAGCTTACATGATTTTTCTGTGTGTGTGTGTACATATATATACATACAACTACCAGGAGGCATTTATATATATCCAAGGTTGACACGGGTCTTCTGAGAGAGACTGCTATTTATTTCCTTCAGGCCAGATAATTCAATAGATAATTCAAGCATTTGGATTACAAGAACAAAAACTGAAATTTGTCTCTTGCTTATACATATGTTTACACATAGCCATAATACATCCCTATGCATATTATGTGTCTGTAATGCAGAGCCATTGGAAAGCTGAATTGTAGCAATTTTGCTACTTCTGCAAGTTTATGGGCATAAGCTCTCTATTTAATTTTGATTTCCATGGTTCTTACCCTGGGCAGGCATATTCCTCGGCCCTAGGAACAAGTTTTGACCTTTTCAGTTCCTTTATTCGCTTTGACATTAATTTTTATTCTTTACCCTTAACAGGTTTTCACTGTACTTAGTGAACAATACAGGGGCCCTGGGGCCCAAAATAAACCCATAGAGTGCCCATGAAATTTCACCAAAGACTGCAGCCCTACATGATTAAAAGCTTTACATTCTCAAAGAGCAACATGATTAATCCAGTACCACAGCGCTGAGTGGCTTCACACTGGCTTCATTTGTTGGTATTGTTATTTTCCTGGGTTATATTGGATTTGTTGGAATGATGATGATTTTTAGTTATTGCAGTTAACATGGACACTTCTCTGCAATTGCAAAAATGTCTTAACTATTTCCCTTGGTTTTTAAACTATTCACATCCATCTTTGGGAGGAAAAGAATGCAAGTGTAAGATATGCATATAGAGATTGTCGTTGTGGTTTTAGTCACTAAGTCATGTCTGACTCTTTGCGACCCCATGGACTATAGATTATCCGAAACCACATACTGGGGTTAGAGGGGGAAGGGTGTGGCTACCATAAAGGCGAGGCAAGAGTTGTCTTCAGTTTCTTGTATTTAGTGGAATTGAAGGCAGATGGTTCGGATGGTTTTCAGTTTAGTTCTTTTATTCATTTATTTACTTTTGGCCATTCAGCTTGGCATCTAGGATCTTGGTTCCCTGACAAGAGACTGAACCCATGCACCCTGCATTGGAAGTACAGTGTCTTAACCACTGGGCAGCTAGGGAATTCCTTCAGCCGGTTTTCTATCCTGGTTTGCTTTCTCTCCAGCTCTCTCTAGGATTCTAAACTTCTCCTTGAGAGCCCATTCCAATGCTAAAGTAAAAAAGGACCTGCAGTAATTTCTAGCCAAACTCTACTTCTGCATGTTCTCTTTTGCTAGATCTTTGTAAATATAGAGAAAATCCCCTTTGCATCTTCTTTGTACTATTGTTTCAAGGATTGCTCTGACAGTAGTTTTTAGCTTCACTTTCCCAGGTTAAATCACCTCTATTATCACTCATCTTTCATCACAGAGCTTGTTTCATATGTGTTTGCATTGTTATACTCATTTTTAAAAATTTGAGCTCCAAACTGGTTGCAATAAAACATGTTATTATAAATATTGAAATTGAGTCATTGTTTCTGGCCTCATCTCATTCTCAAGAGGTAACTGTTGTTTTTTGTTGTCGTTGAATAGTGGCTAAGAGGTGTCCAACTCTTTGCGACCCCATGGACTGCAGCAAACCAGGTTCCACTGTCCTCCAGTATCTCCTGGAGGTCACTCAAACTCACATCCATTGAATCATTGATGCTGTTTACCATCTCTTCCTCTGCTGCCGCTTTTTCCTTTTGCCTTCAGTCTTTCCCAGCATTAGGGTCTTTTCCAATGGGTTGGCTCTTCATATCAGGTGGCCAGAATATTGGAGCTTCAGCTTTAGCATCAGTCCTTCCCGTGACTATTCAGGGTTGATTTCCTTCAGGATTGACTGGTTTGATCTCCTTGCTGTCCAGAGTCTTCTTGTTGTCAAGAGTCTTCTCCAGCACAATAATTCAAAAGCATCCATTCTTCGATGCTCAGCCTTCTTTATGGTCCAAGTCTCACATCTGTACATTACTACTGGAAAAACTATAGCTTTGATTATACAAACCTTTGTCAGCAAAGTGATGTCTCTGCTTTTTAATACACTATCTAGGTTTGTCATAGCCTTCCTTCCAAGGAACAAGTGTCTTTTAATTTTATGGCTGCAGTTACCATCTGCAGTGATTTTGGAGCCCAAGAAAAGAAAATATGTCACTGTTTCCACTTTTCCCCTTTCTATTTGCCATGAGTGATGGGACTGGATGCCACGATCTTAGTTTTTTGAATGTTGAGTTTGAAGCCAGCTTTTTCACTCTCCTCTTTCACCCTCATCAAGAGACTCTTTAGTTCCTCTTCATTTTCTGCCATTAGGGTGGTATCATCTGCATATCTGAGGTTGTTCATATTTCTCCCAGCCATCTTGATCCCAGCCAGCCTGGCATTTTGCATGATGTACTCTGTGTATAAGTTAAATAAGCAGGGTGACAATACATAGCTTTGTCGTAATCCTTTCCCAATTTTGAACCAGTCTGTTGTTCCATGTCCAATTCTAACTGTTGCTTCTTGACCCACATAATGAAGAGGAAAAGTTAAAATTTTACATAACCTCCTTCTCCTTCTGCCTCTGCAGCTCAGCTTGCCACTTGCAAAGTCTAGATCATGTAGGTCATGTAGTCTCAGAAAGTGGAGACTTGCAATACTAGGAACTGGAGTTTATCTCACTCGCCCTTGTCCTGCTCTTTGCAATCACCCAGCCCCTGCAAACCTGCTTAATCATGCCTGACCAGGCAGGCATCCCCCTCCCCATCTTGACTGCTGGTCCCACGTGCATGAATCCCCTTAGTTTAAATCAGCCTATTAATAGCTAGCATTGCCCACTATAGCCTGTCTATAAAAACTCTATAATCCCTTTGTTCAGGGCTCAGAGCTTGGAGTGTTAACTCTTCTGGGCCTGCCGGCATAATAAACCTGACTTCCCCAACTCTCTGAGTGTGATGCTTGGTTTCTCGAGTACTGGTTTCTGTAACAATAACAGGTTTCTCAGGAGACAGGTAAAGTGATCTGGTATTCCCATTCCTTTAAGATTTTCAACAGTTTGTTGTGATCCATACAGTTATCCTCCTTAGATGGCTGTGTCTACTCTTTGAGTTGCTGGAAATTTATCCTCAGTTTGCAACTGGCTGGGACTACAGTAAAATTGTATTTTTGTGTAAAACCCTGCCTCTCTTTTACCCAGAGTTTGAGTGAATTCATAAACTCTAAGGATATTAATAGGGGTCTATCTTCAATGACTTTTATCCTTAACCTAATTTGTTTTTAAGCGCGACCAAGAGGAGTTATCCCACGTCCGAGGTCAGAGGGAGCGGACGAGAATGTCAGGCTGCGACGGCACAGGAATGGCCAAGAGGAGCTACCCCGCGTTCAAGGTCAGGGGCGGTGGCCGAGAGGAGCAACCCCACGCCCGAGGAGCGGTGGCTGCGCAGGTACAAGAGGGCCTAGAGGAGCCATCCCACGTTGAAGGTCAGGAAGGACGGCGGTGAGGAGATACCCCTCGTCAAAGGTAAGGAGCAGCGGCTACACTTTGCTGGAGCAGCTGTGAAGAGATACCCCACGAACAAGGTAAGAGAAACCCAAGTAAGATGGTAGGTGTTGCAAGAGGGCATCAGAGGGCAGACACACTGAAACCATACACTCAGAAAACCAGTCAATTTAATCACACTAGGACCACAGCCTTGTCTAACTCAGTGAAACTAAGCCATGCCTGCAGGGCAACCCAAGACGGGCGGGTCATGGTGGAGACGTCTGACAGAATGTGGTCCACTGGAGAAGGGAATGGAAAACCACTTCAGTATTCTTGCTTTGAAACCCCATGAACAGTGTGAAAGGCAAAATGATAGGATACTGAAAGAGGAACTCCCTAGGTAGTAGGTGCCCAATATGCTACTGGAGATCAGTGGAGAAATAACTCCAGAAAGAATGAAGGGATGGAGCCAAAGCAAAAAAAATACCCAGCTGTGGATGTGACTGGTGATAGAAGCAAGGTCCAATGCTGTAAAGAGCAATATTGCTTAGGAACCTGGAATGTCAGGTCCATGAATCAAGGCAAATTGGAAGTAGTCAAACAAGAGATGGCAAGGGTGAACGTCAACATCCTAGGAATCAGCGAACTAAAATGGACTGGAATGGGTGAATTTAACATAGATGACAATTATATCTACTTCTGTGGGCAGAAATCCCTCAGAAGAAATGGAGTAGCCATCATGGTCAACAAAAGAGTCCAAAATGCGGTACTTGGATGCAATCTCAAAAACGACAGAATGATCTCTGTTTATTTCCAAGGCAAACCATTCAGTATCACAGTAATCCAAGTCTATGCCCCAACCAGTAACACTGAAGAAGCTGAAGTTGAACAGTTTTAAGAAGACCTACAAGACCTTTTAGAACTAACACCCCCAAAAGATGTCCTTTTCATTACAGGGGACTGGAATGCAAAAGTAGGGAGTCAAGAAACACCTGGGGTAACAGGCAAATTAGGCCTTGAAATGCGGAATGAAGCAGGGCAAAGACTAATAGAGTTTTGCCAAGAAAATGCACTGGTCATAGCAAACACCCTCTTCCAACAACACAAGAGAAGACTCTACACATGGACATCACCAGATGGTCAACACTGAAATCAGGTTGATTATATTCTTTGCAGCCAAAAATGGAGAAGCTCTATACAGTCAACAAAAACAAGACCAGGAGCTGACTGTGGCTCAGATCATGAACTCCTTATTACCAAATTCAGACTTGAATTGAAGAAAGTAGGGAAAACCGCTAGACCATTCAGGTATGACCTAAATCAAATCCCTTATGATTATACAGTTGAAGTGAGGAATAGATTTAAGGGCCTAGATCTGGTAGATAGAGTGCCTGATGAACTATGGAATGAGGTTCATGACATTGTACATGAGACAGGGATCAAGACCATCCCCACGGAAAAGAAATGCAAAAAAAGCACAATGGCTGTCTGGGGAGGCCTTACAAATAGCTGTGAAAAGAAGAGAGGTGAAAAACAAAGGAGAAAAGGAAAGATATAAGCATCTGAATGCAGAGTTCCAAAGAATAGCAAGAAGAGATAAGAAAGCCTTCTTCAGCGATCAATGCAAAGAAATAGAGGAAAACAACAGAATGGGAAAGACTAGAGATCTCTTCAAGAAAATTAGAGATACCAAGGGAACATTTCATGCAAAGATGGTCTCGATAAAGGACAGAAATGGTCTGGACCTAACAGAAGCAGAAGATATTAAGAGGTGGCAAGAATACACAGAACTGTACAAAAAAAAAGCTTCACAACTCAGATAATCACGATGGTGTGATCACTCATCTAGAGCCAGACATCCTGGAATGTGAAGTCAAGTGGGCCTTAGGAAGCATCACTATGAACAAAGCTAGTGGAGGTGATGGAATTCCAGTTGAGCTATTTCAAATCCTGAAAGATGATGCTGTAAAAGTGCTGCACTCCATATGCCAGCAGATTTGGAAAACTCAGTAGTGGCTACAGGACTGGAAAACGTCAGTTTTCATTCCAATCCCAAAGAAAGGCAATGCCAAAGAATGCTCAAACTACCACACAATTGTACTCATCTCACATGCTAGTAAAGTAATGCTCAAAATTCTCCAAGCCAGGTTTCAGCAATACATGAACTGTGAACTTCCAGATGTTCAAGCTGGTTTTAGAAAAGGCAGAAACCAGAGATCAAATTGCCAGCATCCACTGGATCATGGAAAAAGCAAGAGAGTTCCAGAAAAACATCTATTTCTGCTTTATTGACTATGCCAAAGCCTTTGACTATGTGGATCACAATAAACTGTGGAAAATTCTTCAAGAGATGGGAATACCAGACCACCTGACCTGCCTCTTGAGAAATCTGTATGCAGGTCAGGAAGCAACAGTTAAAACTGGACATGGAACAACAGACTGGTTCCAAATAGGAAAAGGAGTATGTCAAGGCTGTATATTGTCACCCTGCTTATTTAACTTATATGCAGAGTACATCATGAGAAATGCTGGACTGGAAGAAACACAAGCTGGAATCAAGATTGCCAGGAGAAACATCAATAACCTCAGATATGCAGATGACACCATCCTTATGGCAGAAAGTGAAGAGGAACTAAAAAGCCTCTTGATGAAAGTGAAAGAGGAGAGTGAAAAAGTTGGCTTAAAGCTCAACATTCAGAAAACGAAGATCATGGCATCCGGTCCCATCACTTCATGGGAAATAGATGGGGAAACAGTGGCAACAGTGTCAGACTTTATTTTTGGGGGCTCCAAAATCACTGCAGATGGTTATTGCAGCCATGAAATTAAAAGACACTTACTCCTTGGAAGAAAAGTTATGACCAACCTAGATAGCATATTCAAAAGCACAGATATTACTTTGCTGACGGACTAGTCAGCAAAGTAATATCTCTGCTAGTCCGTCTAGTCAAGGTCCGTCTAGTCAAGGCTATGGTTTTTCCAGTGGTCATGTATGGATGTGAGAGTTGGACTGTGAATAAGGCTGAGTGCCAAAGAATTGATGCTTTTGAACTGTAGTGTTGGAGAAGACTCTTGCGATTCCCTTGGACTGCAAGGAGATCCAACCAGTCCATTCTGAAGGAGATCAGCCCTGGGATTTCTTTGGAAGGAATGATGCTAAAGCTGAAACTCCAGTAGTTTGGCCACCTCATGCAAAGAGTTGACTCATTGGAAAAGACTCTGATGCTGGGAGGGATTGGGGGCAGGAGGAGAAGGGGACGACAGAGGATGAGATGGCTGGATGGCATCATGGACTCGATGGACGTGAGTCTGAGTGAACTCCGGGAGTTGGTGATGAACAGGGAGGCCTGGCGTGCTGCGATTCATGGGGTTGCAAAGAGTCGGACACGACTGAGCGACTGAACTGAACTGAACTGAATTTGTTTTTAAGAGTTCAATGTTCTCTGAGATGAGCTCCAGGAGGCCCAATAAATGTAAGTTTTCAAAGTCAACATTGCTTTCAAAATGTCACTTCTAACCAGGTGGGTTTCTTTTGTTCCACTAGGTTAACCAGTGGTAGTAAACTGAAGATGACATGCTGAGGAATCTTCTTGTGCTCTAACTCCATAAGAGGTCACTACTCCTGAGTTGGAAATGTAATCACACTTCTGCTGTGTGTTGTGTTTTGCCTCTGAGGGAAAGGACGGATATCTGCAGCCAGGCACGTGAGCCCTTGATATCAGTAATAAGTAATTTCAAACATAAAGTCAGCTTTTCAATGGGCTAGCCAATGTACACTTTTCCTATCATCTTACCATGTAATTTCCATGTAGGATTCTCTTTTCTAACAACTGGACATCACTGAGAAATAATGAACTTTAGGTATTTTTCCTCTCTGTATTCCCCTTGAGTCAGCTGCTGACATAGTCATTCTTGGGGTCACAGTTATCAAATGAAGTGACAGCTTTGGTAGCCAAAATCAATGTCCCAGGACTCGGAGAAGGACCACAATTTAAAGAGTTATGAGTGGGTATTTGAAAATGACTTTCTCTTCATCAGCATATGAATACTCTAGATTTTTTCTTGTGTTTTTATTTTTTTGAAGAAGCTGGGGAGGAGCTGTAATGTACAAGGCTCTTGCCTTACATATGAACTTATGGCTACTTGCTCTCAAACAACCAGAGAGAAATAACCAAAGATTAATAAATGCTGCTCAATTTCACGGTGGTTGTTTTGGGGCAAGTTCTTCCTCACTGGATTTTCAGTCGCACACCACAGCTGCAAGCTTAAAATGAAAGGCTTTTCAAGTTCACCTCTTAGCCCCTGTAATATTTCAGCTAAGCCTGCCTGAGGACTTCCTTGCTTTCTTTCTTTGATGGAAATAATAAACTACAATGAGTTTGCAATAACAGCTATCGTTCCCACCACCATCTTATTTCCAAGAAGTGGAACAATAGCTCCTTATACTGCTGAGAATGAGCCCCTCCAGAACAGAAGCAGTGCACACTGAGAAGCTGGAATGGGGCTTTCTTCACACTAAGTGCCACGAGGGTCACAGAAAGACATCTTGACATCGAGTTGCCATGGATGCATTGCAGTGTTGTAGCGATGCTCCTCTCTCTCGGCAAGTGGTTAATACACTCTCCAATTAACACATCGGAAAGCAAGGCAACTGTGTTCACGGATCATCTGGGGTTCCTGAGACCCCTCTATATCTATTCCCCCACAGTTGCTGGCTTGGCCAGAAAGAAGAGAAATTAATCTTTTGCCATTTTGTGATCTATTCTGATTCATTAAAAAAAAAACAACTTTTTCTTTTACATTGAAGTATAGTTGATTAACAATGTGTTAGTTTTAGGTTGAAAGCACAGCGATTCAGTTATACCTATACATGGATCTATTCTTTTTCAAATTCCTTTTCCCATTCAAGATGCTACATAATATTGAGCAGAGTTCCCTGGGTTATACAGTAGGTCCTTCATTTTTATGCCCATTTCTGTCATTTTATGATTACAATATCCCTCAATGAGAGAGACCGCTTGTTCAAAAGACCAGGTCTATGAAGGAGGGGTCAGTTTTTAGTGTGAAATGAAACTTAGACATGGAAATTTCCTTCAGGTCACAAAGGAACCTGTCTTTCCTTATACTCCTGCTGAGACCGCTGGGACTACAAGTCCATGATATTAAGTGGTGACCACAGCACCATGATGGAGGGGTGGGAGCTACCGCTGGGAGGCAGGGTCAGGGCTGGGAGATCTCAGAGAGCAGTCACACCATCCCTGGAGTGCAAGGCCGCCAGGTAGATGCTCAGAGGTGGCAGCCTCTGTTGGCTTTTTACTCCTCGAAGAGGCACGCATGTTTTCTAAGTCTGGGGGATAGCTATTATCTATATAGAATCATCTAATCTGGGCCATGGAAGTGAGCCTCTTGGAGTAGTGCCAGAATGCATTTCTCTGTGTGGGTTGTCCCATCCTAAAGGAATTGAAGGTAAATTGTGGATGGAGTCATGTATGGATGTGAGAGTTGGACTATAAAGAAAGCTGAGCACTGATGAATTGATGCTTTTGAACTGTGGTGTTGGAGAAGACTCTTGAGAGTCCCTTGGACTGCAAGGAGATCCAACCAGTCTATCCTAAAGGAGATCAATCCTGGGTGTTCATTGGAAGGACTGATGTTGAAGCTGAAACTCCAATACGTTGGCCACCTCACGCGAAGAGCTGACTCATTTGAAAAGACCCTGATGCTGGGAAAGATTGAAGGCGGGAGGAGAAGGGGATGACAGAGGATGAGATGGTTGGATGGCATCACCGACTCAATGGACATGAGTGTGGGTAAACTCTGGGAGTTGGTGATGGACAGGGAGGCCTGGCGTGCTGCCGTTAATGGTGTTGCAAAGAGTCGGACACGACTGAGCGACTGAACCGAACTGAACTGTGGGATGGAGAGAATTCATGTACTCTAGTGGCTGAGCTGGGAGAGGGGACTCTTAGAGCCCTACCCAGGTTCTCTTCAGCAGGCTACTGCTTCCGGGCCTCCCCCTGCTGTGAGCGTTAGCTGTTTATGGCTCCCCCTCTGAATTGCTTTGGGCCTCCACAGAAGCCATAATACCCAACAGACACCTGGGAAACATATTGCACTCCCTGGAGGAGGAGGAAGACTATCTTCAGCTGATGACTGTCTGAAGTTTGAATACAAAGGGCCCAGCTCTCCCACCTTAAGATGGGAAGTTCCAGGGCCTCCCTGGTGGCCCAGCAGTAAGGAATCTGCCTGCCAATGCAGAAGACAAAGGTTCCATCCCTGATCTGGGAAGATCCCACCTGCCTCAGGGCAACTAAGTGTGCGCTCTACAACAAATGAGCTTGTACTCTAGAGCCTGGGAACTGCAACTGCTGAGTCCATGTGCTGCGGCTATTGAAGCCCTACTGCCCTAGATAGAGCCCGTGCTCCACAACAAGAGAAGCTGCCACAGTCAGAAGCCCTTGACCACAGCTAGAGAGAAGCCCCTACTCCCCACAACTAGAGAAAAGCCCAAGTACCAGTAAAAACCCAGCACAGCCAAAACAAACAAATCAAATTATTAAAAAAAATGATGGGATGCTCTAGAGCTTTCTCTGGAATAAGAATGAGGCTGGGCTTCAGCTGAAACCACCTCTTTGCTTAGCTGCCTCCCTGTGACACTCTGTTTCCTTTACTCTCTAACACGCTTCTCCCACAGCATTATTTCAACAGATCACATCCACAGGAATCCTTGTCTTGGCCTCTACTGCAAGAGAACGTGACCCAAGACACATGGCAGCTAGGTCTGCTACGGGAACACACTGACATTCGCAGAACAATTATGATAATTCATATATTTTTGAACACTCTAGTATTTAGATATATATACTCTATCTGGTAAAATGCGGATATAGATTTACAATGTGAACCCACGATTTCATTTCTAGGTATCTATCAAGAGAAATGAAAACATATGCACACAAAAAGTCTTGGTCAAGAACATTCATAGCAGACTTAAAAAAATCCCAAACCTGGAAACAACCCAGATGTCTGTCAACAGAAGAGCAGAAACATAAACTGGAATGGGTTCCTAAAATGAAATTCAACCCAGCACTAAAGAGTATGAACTAACTACTTCTGCATGCTACATCAACACAGGTGAATCTCAAAAATACTAGATTGAGTGAAAAAAGTCAAGCTCAAATAGTACACACTGTATGACTCAACTTAAGTGAAAGTCCAGAGTATACAAAATTAACCCAGAAGAAGAAATCAGAGCAGCAATCTCTGAAGGAGAACATGGAAGTGACTGACAAGAGGCAAGAAGGAATTTCTGGGGTGATAGAAAGTGCTTTGATTTGCTGTTATCAAAACTGATGGAAGAGACTTCCCTGGTGGTCCAGTGGTTAAGACTCCACCTGCCAATGCAGGGGACATGGGTTTGATCCCTGCTCTGTGAATATTCCACATGCCGCAGGTCTACTAAACCTGTGCGCTGCAACTGCTGCTGCTGCTGCTAAGTCGCTTCAGTCGTGTCCGACTCTGTGCGACCCCATAGATGGCAGCCCACCAGGCTCCCCTGTCCCTGGGATCCTCGAGGCAAGAACACTGGAGTCAGTTGCCATTTCCTTCTCCAATGCATGAAAGTGGAAAGTGAAAAGTGAAAGGGAAGTCGCTCAGTCATGTCCGATTCTTCACAACCCCATGGACTGCAGCCTACCAGGCTTCTCTGTCCAAGGGATTTTCCAGGCAAGAGTACTGGAATGGGGTGCCATCACCTTCTCCCACACTGCAACTACTGACCCAGAACTCTAGAGCTGTGTTCTGAAACAAGAGAACCCACTGCAAGGGGAAGCCCGTGCACCAAAACTAGAGTAGCCCCCCTCACCTTAACTAGAGAAAAGCCCGCATGCAGCAACAAAGACCCAGCACAGCCACGATTAATGAATAATTACAGAAAGTTATTATTTAAAAAGCTAATGGAAGAACACATTGAAGAGCTGAGCATCTTACTGCATGTAAATTATACCTCAATTAATTAAAATACTAAATTATTTAAGAAGAGCAGACATGAAAAACACATCTTTTTCTGAGTTTTACTTTGATCATAAACTTTTGCAGAAGAGGGACTCTGACAAAGTTAGCTTAGAGACAGTCCACTTGGACTGCAAGGAGAGTAAACCAGTCAATCCTGAAGGAAATCAACCCTAAATATTCATTGGAAGAACTGATGCTGAAGCTGAAGCTCCAATACTTTGGCCACCTGATGTGAAGAGCTGACTCACTGGAAAAGATCCTGATGCTGGAAAAGACAGAAGGCAAAAGGAGAAGAGGGTGGCAGAGGATGAGATGGTTAGATAGCATCCCGACTCAATGGACATGAATTTGAGCAAACTCTGGAAGACAGTGAAGGTCAGGGAAGCCTCAAGTGTTGGAGTCCATGGGGTCGCAAAGAGTCAGACAAGACTTAGCGATTGAACAACAACAACAACAAAGTAATTGGTTGCAATATGTTAGCATCTTTATGTGTCTTTTCTAGAGTGTTCCATTTAGGTTCAACATACTTTAGGTTTATTTGGGACTGAGAGGGGTGGAGAGTAGAACTGATTCACTAGATTGCTTTTTAAAGATGAATGTAAATGGGTCCTACACTTTGATGACACTTTATTTGTAGATCTATAAAAGATTCCACCCTTCATTTTCTTCTGTCAAGCATTTGTAGCTTATCGCATTGCAGGCACTGGGTTAGATGCTAGGAGTATGAAGGAAAATAAGGCATTTTCTTAGCCTCAAGGAATATGTTAAAGGAATTGATTGTAGTCGCTGGGGTGATAAATGGATGGTAAATGGTGGAAGTAAGGAGTGTACCAGGCATAGCAGATGCAGAATGCAGCAGATGGGGAAATCCATCTGGGGTACTAAGAACAGCTAGAGGAGGTGACGCCTGAAATAGCACCCCAAGTCTTTAGAAAACCACAGACAGCGTGGTCCTATAGCATGAGGACAAGGGACAGCGTGAGGTCACTGAGTTTAAGCAAACCTCAGACACACTCTATCCTTCTGGGCAATTTGCTCATCTTTCTGGAGCCTCCAGGTCATTATTTCTAATGTGGGAAAATAATGTTTACCTTGAGGTGTTGCTGTAACATCGTATCTCACTAATTGTTATCATTATCTAGGAAAGGGGATGTATTTAAGTCAGGATCATCCATTACCACTCTGCTTTATCAGATTACAACCCAATCTAATAGAGAACAAAGGTTACCAGTGAAATCTGATGTTGCGAGTCCAAAATCAAGTTCATTTCCTTGTCTTTTCCATCTTCCACAGGCCCCCTGCTTTCCTTGGCTCATAGCCCCTTTCTCCACCTTCAAAACGAAGCAGTGTAGCAGCTAGAAATCTCTCAATCTCTGACCTTGGCTTCTGTTGTCACATCTCCTACTTTCTGCTTGCTTTTGTCATCATATTGCCTTCTCTCCCTCTGGTCCTCATGCCTCTCTCCTATAAGGATTCTAGTGATAACACTGAGGACACTTCGATAATCTAGGAGAATCTTCCCCTCTCGAGATCCTGAACTTCATCATTCCTACGAAGTTCCCTTTAACGTGTCAAGTAATGTATTCCAGGTTCTGAGGAATCAGCTGTGGGTTTCTTTGGGGAGGGGGCACTGTTCAGCCTACCACAGATGATACATGAGCTATTTGGACACCATTCTGGAGAATCTGAGTATAGGTGAAAGCTCGGTTGGTGGGACTGGGCAGATGAGAGGCTGGTTGGGAGGAAGGAAAAGCCGTGCATGGATTTGAGAGCCGGTCTGCAGCTGAAAGTCCTGAAGAAGTCTCACACTGATAAGCTTAGGTCTGCACTGCAGGAACCAGTTCTGGTTGGTAGGGAGGGTGGCTAGAAGGGTTGGGAAACGGAGGTGAGGCTGTAACCTTGAAGTCATTGCAAGAGTCCGAATGAGATCTAAACTAGGAAGTTGGCCAGTTTCTTAATCTTGCCCAAGATGGATTCCATCCTTAATCACCATAATGAGGGAGGGGAGTTGGAGAGAAGATAGAGAAGGGAAGGAGAGGGGTGGAAGAAGCATGGGTTTCTTATTTTCAGAGTTTTGACAGGATAGGAAAGGAAAATTACTTTCATTGGACTTATAATTACTCACTTTGAAATTCCTCTAAATATTGCAACACTGAGGGCATTTTAGACTTGAAAACATAAATATTTTATTAAAGAGCAAACAATTCACTGACTAACCTGGTTGGGAGAAAGTCCCCTCATTATGAAAACAGTGACAGACTATTTGTATACAGGCCACGATCTCCTTAATATGCTCCTGTTTTCTTAACGAACTGAGGGATTAGATGGGTCAAGAAGATCTTAGAGAACAAAAACCCTTATTATCAAGCACTTGGGGTCATTTTAGATTCAATAGAAACAATTTGAGCAGCATTTTGCTACGAGAGCCCAGGTAGCTTATGCTTGCTTTTCCTAATAATCAGAAGACAAACTTTATTTTTTTTAGCATTATTCTGGTGAACTTTCATTACCTCAAACATCTCAAACAATAATGCAGGTTGATTTATGAGTTCACCATCATCCCTGGAAAAAATGCTACAGATACCACTCAAATCTCAGAAAAGGTTCCCTCAACTCCCTTGAAGTCCCTGTCATTCTCAAAGAGACCCAGGCATTTTCTATGTATTATCTTGGCAAGATGTACAAAGTCCTGGAACATAACACAGTCTGGATAATAACTGTCTCGGCTTTGTGAAGAACAAATTCTATTAGGTCAGTTGAAAGGTTAAATACTTGACTTGAAAAAGAAGCAAAAAAGAATCTATATGGAATATATTCAGAAGTTGTAACAATAGAGAATATATTTTAGAAGGTGACACTCTCTGAAATTGTCTTTTTCTATGCAGAAGATTTGAGGGAAAAAAAAATGCAGAGAACAGGTCAAAAATACTTTCATGAAAAAAAATTTGTAAAGATTGGTCAGCAGGCCAAGGTTTTGGCTTCCTTTTGGATGGATGCACACAGTTTCTTGGATAGTTTGTAGGAGATCTGGTCCTAGAACCAGAATATCCAGATTTATATTGACTTCCTTTCATCCATGTTGTAGCAAGTATCAGTACTTTATTCCTTGTTATGCCTGAATAATAATTTTATTGTATCGATATGCCACATTTCATTTATCCATTCATCATTTGATGGACATTTGGATGGTTTCCATTTTTTGGCTGTTATGAATAATGCTGCTATGCACAGTCATGTATAAACTATTCATGTGGAATTTGTTTTTAAACCTTTTGGGTATTTACCTAGGAGTGGAATTTGTGAGTCAGATGGTAACTCTGTGTTAAACAATTTGAGGAACTCCCAGACTTTTTTTTCAAAGTGGCTGCACCATTTTACTTTCCTATCAACAATGTATAAAACAAAAACAATAAATGAATTCCCATTTCTCTACATCTTTGCCAATATTTATTATTTTCTGTCATTTTGATTATAGTGATCCTAGAGAGTATAAAATGGTATGTTGAGGTTCTATTTCAGTTTTAAATGCTATATAGTATTTCATTTTGTTAAAAAATTCATCCTTCTATTAGAAGATATATATACATATATTTGTTTTGTTTGCAAATAATGCTATAAGTATATTTTTACATGGGCTGCTTTGTTGCCTTTAGGAATATATCCAGGATTGGAAATTCTGGGTCATAGAGTATGCATATCTTCAATTTCATGAAAAATTATGGTAACTATATTTTGATTGTGAGTTCGAGCAACATGAGTAAGTTTACTAATTGGCAAGTAAGGTATATAGCAGAAATTTGAATGTGTTCAGTGAAAACAATTTTGATTCTCTTACCGAGAGGCCTTGCTTTTCATATCCTCTTTCTGTACAAGGGGATGCTTTGAATACTCACAGTGCTTTCAACAAGGGGCTTTTTGTTTTGCTCTGTTTGTTTGTTATATTTTTGTTTTCCATTTCATTTTATCGCCTCAAATTGAGGCTTTAATAAAATGCCTGTGAAGGGAGAAGGCTGTGCTTTGCATTGCTCTTTATTATTCTTTGGGTTCGGGAACAGCACTTGCTGAGCATTAAGCAGCCTGAAAGTTTCCAGCAGCTTGTAATGCAACTGGAGTTCTTGGGGCTAAGCCCACATCTCTCTGTACAGAACGAGCAGATTACGGCTGGGCGGATATCTTTGTTGGGCTGTCTCAGGCATTGATTTAAATGGCCCCTTAAGTCACTCTCCTGCAGAGATTGATGTGGAGGTGGCAGAACTGAGTAGATGGGTTGCCACAATCTGGGGGACTCTGAAGGCAGAGGCCCAGGTGTTGGAGAATCTGTGAAAGCATGTGGGCATGATCCTGGACTTGGGTTTATTTACACTCTGCTGAGGCTTTTACAGCACTGCGACCTGTGCAATCAGGATCCAGTGTTTTGGGAACATCAGAGATCCCTGAGTTAAGGGTGATCTGCTCGCTTCTTTCAGAACGTGAATCATGACACCTGTAGATTAAAGTCAGAATATGCTTTACAAGTCTGTTAGTCTGTTATTGCACAGAGATGATGCTTGAGAACGTAAACAGCTGTCCAAGACAAGCTGGGTGGTATCGGGTGATATATTCCTCTCTATAGGATGTATCTGTATATGAAACATATAGACATAAAAATACCACCTTGGGGATGGTGCAGCTCATTTTTTTTTTTTCCCCCAGAGAAAACAGTTGGTAATATTGACCTCAAGTCAAAATAAAAGAGAAGACACATCTTGCCACCTACTTGGAACAATTTCCAAACTTGCAGCAGAAAAATGGACCTGCTTTTTTATTCTGTGACTGTGAAGGCAAGCGTATTCAGAATATGTAGTTACCTGTTATTTATTAGGTCATTTAGAAAATGAAAGACTCGCCATTCTAGGCTATGAAGAGTGTGTAAGTGTGTGTAGATCTATCTAAAATGATCCATGGTTTCACCAGAGTGAAAATATCAGAGGATAATGGTTTCTTTAGATATAGTATCTCTTTCAAAGAGAAATAGATGGGAAAGCAGTCTTAGCTTACCAGATGAAAATCCAGGATTGAAATCTCAAGCCTTGAGAAGTCCCCATATATCATAAGACAAGGAGAAGAACACGTAACATTTCAATTCCAGGGCTCTTGGTGAGAGAAGACAAGTAATAGGAAAGAACATAGCTTGTAAGCAGCTCGTCTCTCTCCCCTTATTTCCATCATTGAATCAAAATGGAAAGCAGTTACAGTAACATGTTTGAGAACATCAAATTTCAAATATGATTGTGGGAGTATTTCGGGATAAATAATCATGACATTTAGGAATATCTTCCTTCAGGCTGCTGGGTAGCATGGTCAGTCATCTTGGATATTAAGAAACAAATTACAAAATGGTAAAATAAAATAAAAATAGGCAGTAACAGGAAATCTAAGTACACACCTGATGCATTTAAGCTACAGAACACTACTTTCAGAATATGACCTTCCACACTCAGAGGAGAGGGAAGGTTGTAGACTGGCATGGTGCAGCACTGTGTCACATATTTCTCATCGCAGTTACTCCTGGGCTTTGGCTTTTGGGAAAATGTTTCATTTTTTACACACTTCAACCCTCCCCACCTAGCTTCAGGAAACTAGGAAGCTAGTCCACTTATGTGATAAATACAGACGGAAGAGAGCTGACAAGAGGCCAGACACTGATCAAAGATGCGGAAGAGATGAGTCATACATCCAAGGATTTTATAGTTGAGTAAAAAAGGCAGATGGATGATAATAATGAGGGCGGGAAAATGCTCCAGTACACAGGGAGGATGTTGAACTTCTCTTGGGTTTCTGGATTGAATGCTGGATGTGGACACAGAGAGGACCAGAGCTGAGAACTGGGGGCAAGGTTTCCAGCAGAGAAAACCTGGGCCTTGGCACGTTGTCTGGGCAGTGAGTGGCCTCCTTTGTTGCTTCTAGGTTGCTGGGGGTAGATAAAAAACACTTTGATCTATCATTAGGCCAGTGAAGACGGAAATTTCTTGAGCGGCAAAGACATTTTTACATGAGGTCTGGAGTTAATACATCGGTGTTTAAATTCTAGTCTGTCACTAATGTGTGACCTGGGGAAGTGATTCAAGCTGATGATCGATTTTTTCTCTACTAACAATGAATTAATAACAAATGTGTCACCTCTTTACAGAATAATGATGGGGATCTTTTCAATGATGTTCTAGTGTTTTTTTCAAACTGATATTGCAGGCTCATGGGGTCTTTTGGGTCTGGCACTTTCACTAAATGGTGAATGATTTTAAAATAGAAAGCAAACTCCTAATTTAGGAATTTTGGATTAACAGATATACATTACTATATATAAAATAATCAATACTCCTATAGAGTATAGGGAACTATATTCAATAACTGCATCACTTTGCTGTATACCTGAAACTAACACAAACTGTAAATTAACTGTTCTTCAATAAAAATGTTTTAAAAACATAAAATAGAAAAGATGGTTTATTGTGGGAGATAGAAAGTTCACACCAAGTCTTAAAAATAAAGCAAGAGATATAAAATATTTTGTGCTTGTTTCTCCTTGGGATCTATATTCCCAAGGCTAACACTCACATCTGTGTTGAGGGGTGGTGCAGACATTTGAGACGTGCGGTTGATGCAGGAACTGTGTAAATGCAGGGCACTGTCCAAACAGAGGTCTTAATGCTTTGTAACCATTGTTTATTACTAAGTCGTCTAATTCTCACAAACAAGAGCTCTACCTCAGCTGCAGAAAAATGGCTTTGGAATTTGGTGGCTAAAACCTACCCACATTTATGTTTACATTTAAAAATGTTCTCAATTTGTTAAAAAACACAGAAGTGATCCAATGGAAAAGCAGATTTTAGGTCAAGGCAGTGATAACGTGCCTACCCATGCATGGGGTGGGGTAAAGACTGGGTTCAAAGGACAGGGAACCTCAGAGACCAGGGTTCATTAGCAACAAAGGTGTCATGGCAACTGTCACTTTAGCCAAGCTCTGAAGGAGGTATAGTGTTTGGCTTGAAGGAGAAATGGTGCAAGAGGAGTTGGCTGGAAGTGAAGAGGCAGGGGCTGAGCTGAAACAAGGAAGGAGAGGCCAGATCATCACACTCAGAAATGAGGGTTGAATTCAGGAAGGAGGGGAGAGTCAGGCACATCCATATGTCCCTATATGTAAATATATAGAGATATTAGATAGCAGGAAACGTGACCGATTCTTCAGTTCATCATTTCTGCCACCAATGAGGAGGCTTGATGTGGACAAGCCAGGATGTGGGTACCTCAGTGAAGAGCAGGAAGAAAGCACTGACGCAGGCACCCGGCTCACCCTTCCGGGCTCTGTTTCTTCACTCTTAGCACTGAAAGAGCTGAGCTGCCACAACAGACGCACAGCAGATCTAAAGTAGTAGAGACAGGCTCTTGGCAAACATGGGCCAGGCAAGTCCCACATAACAATGTGGCCCCACCGTGGCACCTGTTTCTAGTAAGAACATCCTGGTTCAATATTTTATCACAGCTTGTCATAAATATTCCATGAAACAAAATTCAGGAAGTAATACTGGATTTGGAGAATTTTTTCTTTAGTCTCGGAAGTCGTAGCAGCAATTTTCATTTTCAAAGCATCTAATCCATGTCTTAATTATGCATGAAGATGGATGTGGACTGCTATAATATTTAACACTATCAAGTGTTGTAGGCACAGAAAGAGGCTTGGTTAAATAGTGTGGGAGCAGAGTAAGGGACCGAGGGACAATGTGCAGAAGACTCCACATTCTTCAGGGATGGGCAACAAGTGACAGACCCGTGTTTTATGGGAAAACTGTGGAATTTGCATCAAGTTGTTGTGACTTTCATTTGGATGTGTTGGTTTTCATTGTACCCTGGAACGTGCATTACCTTTATTTGTGGGTGTTTACTGATTGGCCATTGGGAAAATGGTGAAGAAGGTGGATTTTGATTTTGGTGGCTTTTTAATTCTCTTTCTGTCCTCACTCAAGACCCCACTTTTGTGGTCCTTTATCTGTGGGTGCTCGGAACACTTAGATGGCTTCAGATGCCCTGTCTTGTAGGGGAAATTGGAGCAACCCAAGCCTAATAAATTGTTAGCACTAGCATGTATTAGCACTTATCTGAGAAGCTGCACATTTCTAAGGGAAGTAAGAGGTCAAGCTCTTAGGATCCTAAACCAGGGAATAAGATTGGAGCATCTCCTAGGGAGATTTGTGTTCACACCCTTCATCACAGGAGACTGGATAGAGGCTCCAGGAAGCCAGGGTCCCGGCATCAGTCCCAGCCAGCAGAACACAAAGCCAGGACCCAGACCCTCTCACCCTATAAGACGCATTCCTGGAATCTCAGAATGGAGTTTCTTCCATCATGAAAGGAAAGCTTGCTTTCAGTAGTCACTTATTCACTCAAAAATAGATGTGCAGAATGTGTGCTGTTTGTCAGGAGATCTACAATGAACAGGACACTCCAGAAACTTACCTGCCAACAAGTAAATCTCTTCTGATTCATAATGTTGTACAGCAGAAACTAACACAACATGGTAAAGCAATGATACCCCAATTTTTTAAAAAAATTTAAAAAGTTTTCAGAGAACTTTAATATCATTAATTTTATTAATATTGTAAATTTCTCTTCCAGGTTATCATTCCACATTGAGTGAAACTGCCCTTCCCCAACTAACACAAATCTGAAAATTAAGCATGTATTATATGCATCAGAGTAAATGACAGCAATTTCTTAATACGGTTCTCTTTACATCGAAGGATAGTTGACTTACTGTGCTAGTTTCAGGTGTACAGCAAAGTAATTCAAATATTTGTTGTTGTTCAGTTGCTAAGTCATGCCTGACTCCTTGTGACCCCATGGACTGCAGCACACCAGCCTCCCATGTCCTCCACTATCTCCAGGACTTTGCTCAAACACATGTCCATTGAATCAGTGATGCTACCTAACCGTCTCATCCCTCTGTTGCCCCTTCTCCTTTGGCCTTCAATCTTTCTCAGCATCTGGGTCTTTTCCAATGAGTCGGCTCTTTGCATCAGGTGGCCAAAGTATTGGAGCTTCAGCTTCAGCATCAGTCCCTCTAATGAATATTCAGGGTTGGTTTCCTTTAGGATTGACTGGTTTGATCTCCTTGTAGTCCAAGGGCTATATATATATATCCAAATTCTTTTTAAAATTCTTTTCCATTATAGTTCTTACAAGATATTGAATATAGTTTCCTGTGCTATACATAAATTCTTGTTATTTATCTGTTTTGTATATAGTATCCTACACTCCCAATCTATCCCTTTCTCTCCATCCCTTTTGCTAACCATAAGTTTTGCTTTCTATGTCTGTGAGCCTGTTTCTGTTTTGTAAATAAGTTCATTTGTACTATTTTTTAGATCCCACATATAAGGGATATCATATAAGCAAGTCATTTCTTCATCACAATTATGATGAGCCTAAATCACGACTGGTGACCGTCTATTCCAAGGTGGGTGATTGGACCTTCTCCTCGAAACATCCGTTCAACAGGAGGGTATTCAGCAAAACATTCGATAAGGTTGGAGGGGGCAGGGATTTATCCTTGCCAGCCAACGGCATCCCATGTCCACATAACAAGCAAGGTACCCGACGTCCTACTGTACTGGCATCCTCACTGCGCTTTCAGAACAGGCCAGTATCCCCAGGGGTCGTTCACGACTCTGGTGGGAGTTTTCAGTTTTGGTTTGTTTTCACAGCTGCTAGTGGAGAGCAAGGCTGTCTTGGTCTGTTGGCTAAATTTACCCAAATGCGCCCTGATGCCCAGTTGTCCCACTTCATCCGCCTGTCACTAGGATTTTTGAAGTGATGTGAGAAACTTGAATTCTCTCTGACATATTTGAAATCATGGCTGATTTGTTGACATTCTCCCAATTGTCCGGGTGGGAACTGTGACTTTCCAAAAGGCACTTGTCCAAAAAGGCTGCTGTGTGAGAGGGGCAGGGGCAACCACGGGGAACCCTTTGGAAGCTTTATGGAGCTGGAAAAGGGTTTTTGCTTGATTTTTCAAACAAACCCCCTCAGAAAAGCAATCCACCAGCATCCCTCGTGCCCACATGGTTTCTCTGCTCCCCCTACCTGGTTTAGAGGGATCCTGTCTCACGCAAAAATGTGGGGCCAGAGGAAGATGAGTTCATCAGCCTGCTATTGTGGAGGTGGACGCGGAGTTCCAGTGTGTGGTTCACTGTGCCAGGCTGCTGGCTTCAACCGCGGTAAACATGAATCTCTAAGAATAAATCTGACACAGCTGTGTCTCAAAGCAGACGCTGTGAAGTGCATGAGTGCACACACACACACACACACACACACACACACACACACACTATGCAGTTTCCTAATTGAATCTAAAATGTAAGTGCTTTGCTGTTTAAAAGGACCTTGCTATCTTGATAAGAAAAACTAATGAGATGCCCTTTCTGGAGCTGGTCACACAATAGCCCTAGTGACAAGGACCCCTATCAAGAAATAAAGCAGAAGATAAATGAGATTTTTCTAATATCCATTTCACCCATTGTTCACAGGTGTCAGGCAGCACAGATTCTATTTATCATGGGGTGGTGGAGAGGAGACATGATTTTGTAAAGAAAGCCTAAATTGCCAGTGCTGTGTTTTCAGCCAGAGGTAAACCTCTTCTGTCACCTGGTAGAAAGCAAAGTGAGGCCTGGGCTTGAGGGGTGCAGGGAGGGGAGGATGTCTATAATCCTGCATTTTTACCTCCAGGCTAAGACAGTGTCCATGCAATGATTGGAAAACAAGGGAGAGAGGTTATTTCTGACTAAGGACTACATGAGTTTACTCATTAAAGTGTAACTGTGTCAAATACTTGGAATGCAAAGGGAGAAATTTCCACTTAAGATGAACACAATTTAGAATTTTCAGAGGCAACATGAAGACAAAAAGGAAAATAGTGATATTCAATTTCAGGCCCAGGAGAATTTTGGGTATAGAAAACCCTCCTGGCATTCACTTTTCTAAAATAAGGGACCCAACAGGAATCAATACTTAGATGTTGTTCCCTAAGATCCAGGAATAATAAAAGAGAACATTAGACAAAGGGGTCAGGGTATGAGCCAGGAAAATATTTTAAAACTCTGTGGCCCAATTTTCCAAAAATTTCCATTTACAAGGATTGTGTAATTGTCAGAAGTCTGACCGTGCAAAGAGCTCAAGTGAGATGTTGAAACACACATATGTCCTCTGCTCGCCCTCTTTAGCACTGCAGTGGACGTAGCCTTATGACGGTTGAAACATTTTCTAATATTTTACATTTCAAGAGGACTTTCTTATCTGCAGAACTCAAAGGGTTGTGCTGGCTCCAATTCTCACAACAACCGCTGTTTACCAGCAATGCAGCTGAGGAATGCCCTTGTTCTTTGAGAAGACCAGCAGCCGCCAGGCAGGCTGAGAGGCAATTCTTGTGCGGTGACATCTCTGGGGTCTGATGCCCCGCCTGTCTGGGGACCACATCGTGCACCCCGGCCACTGGCTTCCTAAGGAACCAGAGTGGGGCAGGGCTCCACCGGCACTCCTGCTTGCCCGCAGGCCCGTTGGGGAAAATGAATGATTTTTGAGCCAACCTTAATTTACTCCTCTGGGACCTTTTACTCTTCCATTTGCTATTTTTAAAGAAAGCATGCATTTTAAAAATATGTATTTCCTCTCCAAAATGTGTCTGTGTTTTCATAGTATTGGTGCCCTAAAACTTTGTAGAGATAAGCAGGTGGGGGAGGGAGGGCAATACCGTTATCTTCTAACAGATTTTCCTTTTCAAAGGAGCCAAAGAACAGGCACAAAGGATTCATTTGCATTTCAATAAACAGTTTCTCTCCCTAGTTGCTTGTTTTCCTATTGCTCCTTGCCAGAAAGACATCCTCAGTCAGGCTGTGACATCATGAGTTAAGGCAGGCGACCCTGCCCCACTCTGTCTGGTGGTTAAACTGAATCGTAAGGTCATCTGAGGTTGGCGTTGGGGCTTTGCAGGAAAAAGGAGTCTGAGTAGGATGGTTGGTGGACCTGTCGGAAGCTCCTTTCATGCTATGGCTATAGTGACAAGAGACAACCAATCACTTTGTGAAAGGGAGGAACATTTGGCTGAGACAATAAACAGAAGGACCACCTTGCTGCTAAGGCAAAGGGAGTCGCCCCTTTCTGCTCCTCAGTCCCGAAGCTGCTGGCTTCCTGGTTTCTTCTGTATTCCACGATGGTCTTGATGGACTATTAAATAAATGAAGGACTCAATCATTTACTGGTCTGTACAAGGCACTCAACATCAGAAATAAAAGCAAGGTCCTTCCTCTCTTGAGTTTATGATCTATTTGAAAGCTTATTAAAATAAACCATGTGAAAAATGGCTTGATATTTTGGGAGAATAGGGAGGATGTATTTGGGAGAATAAGGGAGAATCAGGAGGGAGACTTACAGACCTAGGGTTACCAAGTTGAACTTTGATATTATTTTTGCCCACTTTTATCTAAAAATGATAATGGGGGTTGAGGTGAGGGATATGAGAGAGAAAACCTAGATAATGAGAAATGTGTTTTAATAACTCCAGCATTATACCAATGGGGAGAAGGATGTCTTAATATTAATGTAAACTCTGGGAGTTGGTGATGGACAGGGAGGCCTGGTGTGCTGCAGTCCATGGGGTCGCAAAGAGTCGGACACGACTGAACGACTAAACCGAACTGAACTGATTCATGTCTTCATAGTATTATCTAGACACTGTGCAAAGTATAGACATATATTTCAAAGTTTACTTCCTAGTAACAGGGTGACAAAACACTATATTATTTCCATTCGACAGATGAAGAAACTGAAGTTAAATAACTTTTCTAAGGTTGCACTAGGAAGTGGAGTTATATAATCTCAACCTTGGTCTGTTTACAAAACTTATACCTGTTCGCACTACTCTACACTTCCTTCCTGATAAAAATATTCTTAGTGTTGTTAATGAGCTCAGACTATGGGAAGCTGGTGAAATTTTACAGTTATCCAGAATGTCTAGTAAGATATGACTTGACTGATATTCCACAAGTTCTCCACAACATAGTTTTTACTCTGTTTGGAGATTTTTAAACTTCTGTTTTTCCTTAAGGAAGGTCTGTCATATTCACGTAATTGACTTCTTGCCAGTTGGAATCTCTTTGTTCCTCAAAGTCAAGTAGGTGGACTGGGTGGCAAGCAAACTGTGGAAGAAAATAAAGATGACCTCTAG
The DNA here is from genome assembly GCF_014754425.2 of Oryx dammah. Taxonomy (NCBI): domain Eukaryota; kingdom Metazoa; phylum Chordata; class Mammalia; order Artiodactyla; family Bovidae; genus Oryx; species Oryx dammah. The sequence continues at coordinate 67,912,570 of NW_024070194.1, forward strand.
GTGGCCTCTCCTTTGCCATAATTGGGCCAATATACTTAGGTAATGAAAAGTAGGGGTAGAGGGAAAATAAAGTCAAGGATTTTGTAACATGCTAAGTGAATTAAACATATTTCTTTCTTCCTTCCTTCTCTCTTTCCTTCCTTTCATTTTTAGAAAATTACACAAGAATGATTGTAAGATGCTTTATCTGCCAAATTCATCCTGCAATTATTTATTAGTGCCTACTCAGTTGGTCTTGGAAATTCAGAGTGACAAGAATAATTCCTGCACCTAAGAAACTCACAGGACTACAAGTTATCACAGCGTCATGTGACCCTTGCCATGGGTGAGGAGATAGAGATTTCTATAAAAATGCAGAGGAGAGGCCCAAGTCTCTTGTAAATTTGGTACAGGGGAGGGTGATAATTAAAAAACTTACTACAGGGGGCTGCGAGATTTGGGTCAAGAAGGAGGTAGGACCTGAGAGAAGACATCGTGGCAGAGAGGACAACAGTATGAACAAATGTAGACAGATGATTCATTGGCACCATCTTTTTAGATTCCATATATATGAGTTAATACATGATGTTTGTTTTTCTCTTTGTCACATGGAGCAACCTAGAAGGGTGGGATGGGGTGGGAGATGGGAAGGAGGCTCAAGAAGGAGGGGACATGCATTAACTTTTGGCTGATTAATGGTGATGTATTAACCAACACAGCAACCAACACAATACTGTAAAAGTTATCTTCCAATTAAAAATAAATGAATTAAAAAAGGCAGATAGATAAAAAGAGAACGATATCTTCACAGAATTAAAAAAACAATTTAGCCAAGCATTGATTAAACACCTGATATGGTCAAAATATTTCTAGAGACACAAAGATACAAAGATAGGCTAAGGTCTCCCTTCTCTGCATGTTTAATCTCTCATGAAAGAAAGATACACACCTAATTGCGTAAGTAAAAATAAATAAAGGCATATGAAAACAGTGTAAAACTGGGATGGAAGTAATACTCTAAGAGTGCAAAAGGAGGGGTAGTTAATTAATGGAGTGGAAAGGCTTTTTGGAGGATATGACATGTAAAAGGGGCCTTCAACAATGAGCAAGCTTTGGTCAACAGACAAAAAGGAGGCAGAAGGCATCATAGGTAGCAAGAAGAAAGTGCTCAAAGACAGAAGGTGTGGACTATTCTGAGGATGAGCCGCATTCTGGTGGACTAGAACTTGGCATCCACAGGGGTTCAGTGGCAAAGAATCTACCTGCCAAGCAGGAGACTCAGGTTCCACCCAGGGTTGGGAAGATCCCCTAGAGAAGGAAATGGCAACCCACTCCAGTATTCTTGCCTGGGAAATCCCAGGGAAAAGAGGGGCCTGGCAGGCTACAGCCCATAGCGGTGAACATGACTTAGCAACTAAACAACAACAACACCACCAGGGCAATTAAGATCCATCTATTCTAAAGATTTTTGCTACTTAAATTTTGAACAAGGTCAAAGTGGAAATGAGAAATATAAAAAAGAGTGAACTCACTATTTGCATCAATACTCTGTGAAAATAGATATCTCCTCTGACATTTATAAAAGTCCATACATATTCTTCAGTTTACCTGCCTCCTGAGAAACCTGTATGCAGTTCAAGAAGCAACAGTTAGAACCAGATATGGAACAACAGACTGGTTCAAAATTGGGAAAGGAGTGCATCAAGGCTGAATGTTGTCACCTTGCTTATTTAACTTACATCTAAAATCATCATGCAAAATGCCAGGCTGGAGGAAGCACAAAATGGAATTAGGATTCCCAGGAGAAATATCAACAACTTCAGATATGCAGATGATACCGCCCTTATGGCAGAAAGTGAAGAAGAACTAAAGAGCCTCTTGATGAAGGTGAAAGAGGAGGGTGAAAAAGTTGGCTTAAAGCTCAACATTCTGAAAACTAAGATCATGGCATCTGGTCCCATCATTTCATGGCAAATAGATGGGAAAACAGTGGAAACAGTGTCAGATTTTATTTTGGGGGGCTCCAAAATCACTGTAGATGGTGACTGCAGCCATGAAATTAAAAGGTGTTTGCTCCTTGGACGAAAAGCTATGACCAACCTAGACTGCATATTAAAAAGCAGAGACATTGTCAACAAAGGTCCATCTAGTCAAGGCTATGGTTTTTCCAGTAGTCATGTATGGATGTGAGAGTTGGACTATAAAGAAAGCTGAGTGCCGAAGAATGAAAGCTTTTGAACTGTGGTGTTGGAGAAGACTCTTGAGAGTCCCTTGGACTGCAAGGAGATTCAACCAGTCCATCCTAAAGGAAATCAGTCCTGAATATTCATTGGAAGGACTGAGGCTCAAGCTGAAGCTCTAATACTTTCCCCACTTGATGTAAAGAGCTGACTCATTGGAAAAGCCCCTGATGCTGGGGAAATTGAAGGCAGGAGGAGAAGGGGATGACAGAGGACAACATGGTTGGATGGCATCACTGACTCAATGGGCATGAGTTTGAGCAAACTCCGGGAGATGGTGATGGACAGGGAAGCCTGGCGTGCTGCAGTCCATGGGGTCATAAAGAATTGGACATGACTGAGTGACTGAACGTTTAATTAAAAAATAGAAATGTTTGCAAAAAGGCAGAAGCCTTGTAAATTGCAACCACCATTTCAATATCCAAAGAGGGAGCTCTCAAGAGATATATAGCAATTTGTGATATAGTCCAGATTGGAAAATACTTTTTTGTCATAATTAACAGGACCATATGCCACAAGCTGATGGTATTATTAGCTAGTAAGAATATTCAAGACACTTAGGGTATTCAATTACTGAGAAAGAATTTCACAATGTCCATGTTAATCACACAGTTGAACATTTTTCTAGGGTATGTCTTGGTTTGTTTTCTTATGTTCAAAAGGTGGTAGCCAGAGTTGGATATTAAAGCTATCTTTTGGATTTTTTTTTTCAAAAGAAAGAACAAATCCAAGAGACAAATAAAAACTTAGAGGAAGAAATGTTAATTGTTTGTATGTGATAATTCAGGCTCTGGAGGTGAAAAAACAGGGTCTCAACAGTTCATGTGTACTTAGTCATTCAGTCTTGTCCAACTGTTTGTGGCCCCATAGACTGTAGCCTGCCAGGCTCCTATGTTCATGGGATTTTCCAGGCAAGAATATGGAGCAGCTTGTCATTTCCTCCTCCAGGGGATCTTCCTACCCAGGGATCGAACCAGCATTTCCTGTGTCTCCTGCATTGGCAGACATATTCTTTACCACTTGGGAAGTGAGTTCAGGGTCTCCCTAATTGTGGGAATAGCAAAATTCCATATTTGTTGAGTTTCATACTGGGATTTCTACTTTGCTAGTCAGGATGAGGTTGAAAAGTTTAAGAAAGTGGCATTTGACTTCAATTTACATAGAAACCAACTCTCCGTGGTTTTGAGGAAAGTTCTGCTTTTGGGGAAACCATTTGTTCCAGAAAGAGTGGAGAATTTGCTTCTTTGCCAGTAGGTCTTGACTTACCCTGGGGCAGATGATATAATTAGACACCTGTATTCTTCATCACACACTCCTAATAGCACCTTCTTTAGTGAATACTTACTTTCAGAACGTTATGTGTCATAACAGTATTGCTGCTACTGCTGTTGCTAAGTCGCTTCAGTCGTGTCCGACTCTGTGTGACCCCATGGACAGCAGCCCACCAGACTCCCCCATCTCTGGGATTCTCCAGGCAAGAACACTGGAGTGGGTTGCCATTTCCTTCTCCAATGCATGAAAGGGAAAAGTGAAAGTGAAGTCGCTCAGTTCTGTCTGAGTCTTAGTGACCCCATGGACTGTAGCCCACCAGGCTCCTCCATCCAAGGGATTTTCCAGGCAAGAATACTGGAGTGGGGTGCCATTGCCTTCTCAGATAACAGTATTGGGCGCTCTTCAAATTGAGGTGGATACAGTGACTACTCATGCCAAGATAGGCATTTCAGTAAAATGTTTCTTTTCCATTAATGACTCAGAGTATCTGGAGCTAATCTTATTCATGATATGCATGACCTTCCAGTAGATACTGTACAGAATACTTCACACTCCCAAACTCTTATTATACCACAATATGATAATTTCCCCATTTATAAATGCATGGACAGATGGATCAGTGAAAAATAGATTTATGTAGGATTTTGCTAATGAATGAAGCCTTTGGTGGTCAGATTATAGGCTTGGAGTAGAGGATACTTAAAGGAGAACTTCAGACGTAGAAGCCAAGATGATCCAGGGATCTATGGATTTATAGAATGCCGGGCCCTTTAGTCATCTGGTGTCAATGATGTCATATGCTTACATTAAGTTATATAAACAAAAGAAAGCGGCATGCTGGTGGTGTCTTACTCTGTGTGCCAGAAAGTCACTGGCAACTTTGCTTACAGTATTTAAAGGTACTCTATGTTATCCATATCGTGCTCTTGATTAAACTTGAGAAACTGAATATTTCTCAAGATTCTGTGTATGATGAACTAGTCATCAATTGGACTAAAGGGGAAGCCATACATAAGGATCTTATGATTTTTCTTTTCTTCTTAAAGAAGTACAGTTTCTAAGTATTATGAAACCTTATAAATAGGATGCTTATTTTCAGGACCTCAGAAATTCTACTTAACCTCTATTCAGGCCATGGAATTTAATGGGGCTGCAACAAAGAAACTTCTGATGCAAAAGACCAAGAAGGACCAGGGAGGGTCTATTTAGGTTAATTTGTGCAGAGCAGAGAATCCACGACAAGTTCAAATCATCTTGATTCAATTCAGTTGTTCAACTGAAAGGTGAATTCAGAATGTCTCAGATAATAGTTGTGATCACATGCGCACTGAGTAATGGGATAGTTTTACCAGTTACCTTTGCTGGGCATTTTGCACAAAGAAGTGATAAAATATCAGGGTTCTGAAAGCAATATGTTCTTTGATTTAGGTGTGATGGCTACCAGGTTCTTCTCTGACCACCAGTTAGCACAGCCAGTGCTCATGTAGAATGTCTCCTCCTGCTCTGAGAAACACATAAGCCCAACTCTGATGGCTACAGAACATATCCTTTCTGGGGTGCTAAGGTGGATAGTACCGTGCTGGCGAAACTGGGCTGCTCGGACGGGGTTTCCAGTCCAGTCCTCCCTGGATAAATACATGATCTTCATCTGAATGCCTCTGTGCCTGGGATTCTGGGAAATTATGTTTTGAAGGAACATCGTAAATCTCTATAGGATGCAGACTGTACTTCAACATTCATAGCTTTCCTTCAACAATTTACCAGGAGTTGGGATTAAGTGGGCCAGGACACTGGGATGTAATGCAAGTGCAACTGCCTACGGGTTGACTGTTGGACCCCTCTGAGTCCCAGAGGGGCTCATTTACACAGTTATCATGATATCTGACACACTTCCTATCTGGAAAAATGTTTTGATTTGTAGATTTTATTTATACATTTCGCCTATATAACCTCTGGGAGAAAATACATTTCCAAACTTATATACTAATATGAAAATAGCCTTAAGAATACATTTGAATCAGTTCTGATGAGATGGATGAAACTGGAGCCGATTATACAGAGTGAAGTAAGCCAGAAAGAAAAACACCAATACAGTATACTAACACATATATATGGAATTTAGAAAGATGGCAATGATGACCCTGTATGCAGGACAGCAAAAAAGACACAGATGTGTATAACGGACTTTTGGACTCAGTGGGAGAGGGAGAGGGTGAGATGATTTGGGAGAAGGGCATTGAAACATGTATAATATCATGTAAGAATCTAATTGCCAGTCTATGTCCGATGCAGGATATGGCACGCTTGGGGCTGGTACGCGGGGATGACCCAGAAAGATGTTGTGGGGAGGGGGGTGGGAGGGGGGTTCATGTTTGGGAACGCATGTACACCCGTGGTGGATTCATGTCAATGTATGGCAAAACCAATACAGAACTGTAAAGTAAAATAAAAAATAAATTAAAAAAAAAAAAAGAAAACAGCTTTATTTCTCTTTATCCTAATAGTTTCATTGCCCCACATGCAAATGTCTCATTAGTCTAGATTTTTGGAATTTGGTGAAGCAGGCACCTTCATGGTTTCTCTTACAGATTATCTTCCCATAGAACGTCTTTTTGACAGTATACTTACTTAAATTATTCACCCCCATGATATTAGGGTAAAGACTCTCAAAAATAGAGGAGATTTCCATTTTCTCAAAAAGAAGAAGGAAACTGACTATTGGGCATGTATCTACCAGATTACTGCTAGTGGCCTTGGACATGACTTTGATGTTGGTGCTTCATGATGGTAGGAGAGAGTGAGGATGTCACATTTCCAGAGCATTTTTTTTTCTATTTAAATTGTCCAGTGCAGTAAACACAATTATTGTAACATAGCTCACTGACTTCCTCTGAACTGATATATTCTGTGCTAGCATGGGGCTATGAACATAACAGAAATGTTATCTGATTTTATTGCTGAAGTCAAGGCTACTTTAAAAAGTAGAAAGAAAAATGTTAATATATGCACCAGAAGGTATTTTAAATAAATATCTGTCATATACAGTTAAACGTGTGCTTCCCTGGTGTTAATTATGGCACAATCAGAAGAGAAGAGAGAGGAAGGTATTTACTGCAGGTTAAAAAGCCAAATACTAGCTCTGTTACAATGTAAACCAAGTGAAGTAGCAATTACATGTTGTGTTGATCATGCAGAGAATTTTTAAAAACAGATATTTTCTTGTGTATATATTATTGATCAGAAGGGAATAATTCAAATAAAAAACTCTAATTGGCCATTAAGATGATACTTTGGGAGCATTAGAAATTCATTCCTTTAGGTTCTTTTATATTTCTTATGTGAAAAAGATTTCTGCTCAGTAATCTTTTCTTTAGCACCTTTGTCACAATATACTTCTGTTTAGATGGACTCAAATGGGTTTGGGGAAGAAGGAAAGTTTTTCCAAAAACATAATAGACCTTTTAAGAAGACATGAATTATTAGAAATTATGTTATCCTAGTCACCATTTCAACCAGTAGGAAGGATTTGCTGGTCACAGGGTGGTATGTGTTTACTAATCAAGTAATTACCTTGTTTTGGGATAGACTTTGATGACAATGTAAAAATCTTTCCATAGGTACGTAGTATAGCTCCTCTTATGCCAACATTTTTTTATTTTGCTCATTAGAGACAACTTGAATACGTTTACTTTTGATGTAGTGGCTTTGGAGGCCAGCAGATGGAGAAGGCAAAGATATATATATTTATATACGTAAGTTCATTCCCCTTCTACACAAACCTTAAAAAAAAAAAGATTTTATATAGCACACGGTGCTTTAAAGAAGAAAATCTCTCTCCTCCTCTCAGAGGTACAGAGTTAATCTAGAATTAAAGGGATAAACCATGCAAGGAAAGTTCGAAGAGATAAACGCTACAGTGCATCAGATTAGAATGTGGCATAGCCTCATGCAAGAAACACTGATAAACTGATACATGGGACCTAACACAGAGAGAGGGACATGAGCTTGGAATCATTCCTAAAATATGTTTGAGAACTGGGCTTCAATAATGTTTCCTTTTAGCAAGATTTAAAATGACGTTTTGAATTATTCACATGTACATTTTTTAACTTTCAGGGTGATAAATAAACCTAAGAGCTAATTCTGCTGGGGGCCACTGGAAAAACTATTTGCTAACTGGGTCCAGGGAATTAAGGGAGAAGGCACACTGTATTGTATTCAAATCGCCTCTACTTCCTGGGACAGGAGAGGATTAACCTTCCTTGCCCCTTGGATGAGTATAATGTTTCACTTGGCTTTGAACAATGACATGTAAGCAGAAGTGATACACAGGCCTACTGGGTTTAATTGCCAATAGCCCACTCTTTGTCTCTCTCTTCGGCATGGTATCCGTGGAAACAAGTGCTAATGTCAAAGTGCTATGAGGGTCATGCCACCTGGGGTGCTGAGCCACACATGGAGCACTGCTGTCCTGGAGAATCACCTGGACCCCCAGCAGACTTTGGCTGGGCCGGAAAAAGACTTTAGTTGTGCTAAACCTCTAAGAATGTGGGGATGTTCAGCGATGCAGCATAGCCTACCTTATCCCCACTAACAAGCTAATGTTACTTACATGCGAAACACAGAGAGTCAGCTGACAAAATTCTACAAATAGTATAATTCAGTAAGCAGTCTGGTGAAAAATTAATATACAAAGTGAATAGCCATAGATATTAAAGTATGGTAGAAGAATGCTTTCTGTTTACAGTCACATCCCAAAATTCAGAACATAGTCAGGGATGAAATTAATGAGACATGTATAATATATATAAAGAAAATGTAAAGACATTACTAAAGAACTCAAAAGAAAACAAATGAATATAATAGCATGTCACTCCCTGGTGGCTTAGGGGTTAGAGCGTCTGCCTGCAACGCAGGAGACCTGGGTTCGATCCCTGGGTCAAGAAGATCCTCTGGAGAAGGAAATGGCAACCCACTCCACTATTCTTGCCTGGAGAATCTCATGGATGGAGGAGCCTGGTGGGTTATAGTCCACAGGGTCGCAAAGAGTCAGACACAACTGAGCGACTTAACTTTCACACTCTTCGATAAGAAGAGATAGTATCATAGAAATTGAATCTGATGTTAATTTGTAAATTCCATGTGATCTATAAAATACCAAGAGAAGTTTACAGCAGAGTATATGCGGCATAATAAAAAGAGAATGCCAAGAAAATTCTAGATAAGCAGGGAAATGAGTAGTACTCTAGCCTTAGTACTAACTAATGTGTTATAAAGCTGCAATAATGAAAAACTATTGTCTCTGGAAAACAGTTAAAAAGGCAGAATTGGTTGCAGAGTAGAGTAGATAGTTGGAACAGAGTAGAAATAAGCCCAAATGCATATAAGGATTTAGTAAATGATAAAATGTTTTTTTTTAATCTGTGACATGTTTAATGTTTGTTTTGTTTTGCTTTCCTTGTATATTTGAAACAAATTTTAATTGTTGTTAAAAAGCACATAAAATTTACCATCTTACAAGACCATCCCCAAGAAAAAGAAATGCAAAAAAGCAAAATGGCTGTCTGAGGAGGCCTTACAAATAGCTGTGAAAAGAAGAGAAGCGAAAAGCAAAGGAGAAAAGGAAAGATATAAGCATCTGAATGCAGAGTTCCAAAGAATAGCAAGAAGAGATAAGAAAGCCTTCCTCAGAGATCAATGCAAAGAAATAGAGGAAAACAACAGAATGGGAAAGATGAGAGATCTCTTCAAGAAAATTAGAGTACCAAAGGAACATTTCATGCAAAGACGGGCTCGATAAAGGACAGAAATGGTATGGACCTAACAGAAGCAGAAGATATTAAGAAGAGGTGGCAAGAATACACAGAAGAATTGTACAAAAAAGATCTTCATGACCAAGATAATCACGATGGTGTGATCACTCACCTAGAGCCAGACATCCTGGAATATGAAGTCAAGTGGTCCTTAGAAAGCATCACTACAAACAAAGCTAGTGGAGGTGATGGAATTCCAGTTGAGCTATTTCAAATCCTGAAAGATGATGCTGTGAAAGTGCTGCACTCAATATGCCAGGAAATTTGGAAAACTCAGCACTGGCCACAGGACTGGAAAAGGTCAGTTTTCATTCCAATCCCAAAGAAAGGCAATGCCAAAGAATGCTCAAACTACCACACAATTGCACTCATCTCACACACTAGTAAAGTAATGCTCAAAATTCTCCAAGCCAGGTTTCAGCAATACATGAACTGTGAACTTCCAGATGTTCTAGCTGGTTTTAGAAAAGGCAGAGGAATCAGAGACCAAATTGCCAACATCCACTGGATCATGGAAAAAGCAAGAGAGTTCCAGAAAAACATCTGAAAGTGAAGTAGCTCAGTCGTGTCCGACTCTTTGCGACCCCATGGACTAGTAGCCTACCAGGCTCCTCCCTCCATGGGATTCTCCAGGCAAGAGTACTGGAGTGGGTTGCCATTTCTGCTTTATTGACTATGCCAAAGCCTTTGACTGTGTGGATCACAATAAACTGTGGAAAATTCTGAAAGAGATGGGAATACCAGACCATCTGACCTGCCTCTTGAGAAATCTGTATGCAGGTCAGGAAGCAACAGTTAGAACTGGACATGGAACAACAGACTGGTTCCAAATAGGAAAAGGAGTACGTCAAGGTTGTATATTGTCACCTTGCTTATTTAACTTCTATGCAGAGTACATCAAGAGATACGCTGGGCTGCAAGAAGTACAAGCTGGAATCAAGATTGCTGGGAGAAATATCAATAACCTCACATATGCAGATGACACCTTATGGTAGAAAGTGAAGAGGAGCTAAAGAGTCTCTTGATGAAAATGAAAGAGGAGAATGAAAAAGTTGGCTTAAAGCTCAACATTCAGAAAACTAAGATCATGGCATCTGGTCCCATCAATTCATGGCAAATAGATGGGGAAACAGTGAAACAGTGCCAGACTCTATTTTGGGGGGCTCCAAAATCACTGCAGATGGTGACTGCAGCCATGAAATTAAAAGACGCTTACTCCTTGGAAGGAAAGTTATGACCAACCTAGATAGCATATTCAAAATCAGAGACATTACTTTGCCAAAAAAGGTCCGTCTAGTCAAGGGTATGGTTTTTCCAGTGGTCATGTATGGATGTGAGAGTTGGACTGTGAAGAAAGCTGAGCGCCAAAGAACTGATGCGTTTGAACTGCGGTGTTGGAGAAGACTCTTGAGAGTCCCTTGGACTGCAAGGAGATCCAACTAGTCCATCCTAAAGGAGATCAGTCCTGGCTGTTCTTTGGAAGGACTGATGCTAAAGCTGAATCTCCGATACTTTGGCCACCCAGTGTAGAGTTGACTCATTGGAAAAGACCCTGATGCTGGGAGGGATTGGGGGCAGAAGGAGAAAGCGACAACAGAGGATGAGATGGCTGGATGGCATCACTGACTCGATGCACATGAGTCTGAGTGAACTCTGGGAGTTGGTGATGGACAGGGAGGCCTGGCGTGCTGCGATTCATGGAGTCGCAAAGAGTTGGACACGACTGAGCGACTGAACTGAACTGAACCGAACCATTTTTAAGTGTACAGTAGAGTAGTGTTAAGTATCACAATGTTTTTCAACAGCTTTCCAGAACTTTTTCATCTTGCAAAACTGAAAGTCTCTACTCATTAAACAACATCTCCCCATTTCTTCTTCCCTCAGTCTCTGCTCACCTCCATTTACGTTTCTATGTATTTGATGGTCTTAAATACTTTAGATAAGGAGAATCACATGGTATTTATCTTTAAAAAACAAAAAACAACAAAACTGGTAGGCCTAAATTTTTTCAACTGAAAAGAAAAACTTCAAAATATTTTGCTTAGCAATTCACATATAATTGTCTGACAACTATATCAGTGTAAAATACTGGGCAATAGCTATATATATATAAAATGGTGTTTTAAATCAGTGGGGGTAGATGTAATGTTCATTAAATAACAAATGTATACATATCATGAAGATATCACATCTCTATCTCACTCTGCACAAAAATACATGATAGTGCAGTCAAATTTTTAAAGGTTAAAAAACTTAAAATACTAGAAAAAAGAATCTCAGAATAGGGATGTTTTTATAATGTGACATCCTTATTCTGAGATTATTTTTTCTAGTATTTTAAGTTCTTTAATCTTTAAAAATTTGACTGCACTCTCATGTATTTTTGTGCAAAGAGTGAGATAGAGATATTTTCATCATAAAAAGACATAAAAGATGAAAATGAAAAATTCAGTTACATAGAAATAGAAATGTTTTCTAGGTGACTAAAAAATATACAAAAAGAAAAGAACAAGTCTTAAAGGATTTTCAGGCCATATGACAGTTATCAATATTAGTGTAAAAAGGTATAAACCAGCATAAATACCAACAGCCCAGTAGAAACATGAGTAATACGTATGAAATAAAGCACATATGATGGATGAGAAACATACAAAAAGATACCAAGCCAGAGAAATACAAGCACACACTATACTGAGAGATTATTTTCACTGATTAACAAATATCAAAAAAGCCTATAGACAGTTTTGATAAGAATGTAGGGCAACAGGAACCAACCTGCACTTCTGATGGTGTAACTGATTAAATCCTCTATGGGATTAATTTGACCGTGTCTAAATACCCTTGAAGAAGAACTTCCCATAGTCTTTGAACCATTAGTTTAACTTTTGTAAATTTATCTTCTACTCACACAAGTGTGAAATGAACTAGGTCCAGGTACATAGTCCCCCAGCCAGTCTCTGTAGTAATGACTAATAATGATGATGATGATAAAGCTTAAAGAATGACTTCAATGCTCATATAGAAATAGTTGACGGGAAAGCATTCATTCAACCATAGGACAGAATATTATGCACCCATTATAAAGAATGAGGCTTCTCTGTATGGCTAATACACAGGTAGCTACAAGGTATATTAAGTGAGGAATGCAAGATTCAGGCCATTCTCTGTGTATCTTATGCTCTTATTGGTGTATATATTTGTACTTCTGTGTGCACAGAGCATAATTCTGAGAAAATATTCTACAGCGTTGGCAATAGTGGTAACTTCTAGAGGCTGGACTTGAAATACTAGGTTCAGGGGCAGGAAGAAAACCTGATTCCCACCTTGTGAATTTCAACCTACATGCCTTATCATGTACTAAAACAACTGAAACAATTTTTAAAAGAAAGGTCAGCAAACAAAGGTAAACGAAAAGAAGGTTTAGAGATTTTATGGCAAGTGCAGGTTCACCAAGTGTTAGCATTCCAACAGAACTTAAAAAGACAAATTGCACATGTGGGTCGGTCTGGCTGTTATCAGTGGTCTAATTGCCAGATGGCAGAATACCTCCACTTCACCTCACCTTTCCTAGAATGTCTAGACAACCTACTCTTCCATGTAGTAGAAGCTTATACTTTAAACAAATTATTGGAGAATTTGAAAGTTGAGGTGTGTTTGCAGAATAGACAACATGAGGCTTCTAAGAACTAGTTGTGAATATCAAAAACATCACAGGATAAGCCAGGTGATGACTTACAAGGTGAGACAATAAAAATAAAACTCATTTCATTCCTTTCTGTACCCCCACCCTCTATATCTACAGCTGCCAGAAAGAAGAAGGTGCCATCTGCACTGCTCAATCATGTAGAAGGTATGCCTCAGATTTCCGTCTTAAAATAAATTCAGAAATAACAACTTCTCCACTTTGTTTTTCGTTAGGAGAATATAGCTTAAAACATTTGGCTTTGGAAAATACAGCAGAAGGGGAGACAGAATGAGTATGGGTTGGTACGTGGGAGCAAAGAGAACTAACAGTCAAGAACACCTGCTGGGTGGTGGGCATTGTGCTAAGTATTTCACATAGATATTTCATTTATGCCTGACAACAGCATGAAGAGTTATATATCATTAATATCATTTTGGGCATCTTGCAGCTGGGAAGAGGCAAACCAGGCTCTCCACCCACTTCACACAAACTGGTAGGGCATCAGAGTGTTGGCCATTATTTAATATCTTTGCTCAATTCTTCCCCATTCCCTTGTTTCATATGTTGTACAGTGGCCTTCTTCCTTCATGAATAGAATTTCTCCTATGTGAGGGAAAACTTTGATCCTAAGAACCTAGAATAGGAGCTGAGTGTCAAATGTGGATGCTCTTCCAGGAAAGAAGTCTGGTGATTCACTAAAATCTCAACTTGTTCACATTCTTGGAATTTACATCTTTCCTCATCTTTTCGTCAAAGAAAGTATGACTTGATGTTGCCTATTTTGAAGCAACTTAAATAGGTTTATTGTTATGTTGTAAATCATTTCTCAATGGAATGGTTGGTTAGTGCTGGCATGACTGGTATCCTTGCTTTTTGAGAACTTCTGAAACTTTCTAAAGCTAACATTTTTCAGATTGACATGACCTCTAGAGACAGATAGGAGGTGTATTTCTGGGTTGGCAATAATAAGTTGACCCCAAGCCCTTCCTTCACTTCTGTGCACACACAGAAGAGAATCAGGTCTAAACGACGATTTTCAAATATGTGTACATTAGTTTAGTTTGTTCAGACTCACCATGAGTTTGGCTTTGCTTCTGATGAGAGGTACCTTTGTTAATTCTAAGTCTTGCATTTAGAAACAGAGTTACAAATGTCAGGCTGAATCTGGAAGTCATTACTTGTAGGAATAAAACATGATAAGTACGTATTTCAATGAATGCTCACAGCTGTGTTTTTTATTGAAGGAATTCAGTGAGAAGAGTTTTAATGCTGCGTTATAGTTGAGAATCTTAAGGTGTATAACACTGGCAATTCCAAATTAGAGCTCCCCTGGCAACTTTCACTCTGTGACATCACATTTTATCTAATAAGGCATAAAAACGTACATTTTGTGTACCGCAGAGCAAACTCATGTTCAGAGGAGTATGAGTTAAAGGGAGAATGGGAGCCATCTCTTTGAAATCTTAGTTACAATGCTTCATCTTTGCAGTTTCTTTATTTGCAGCTATATTCTCTGCAGTTCTTACAACTCAGTAATTCTAATGCATTGCATATGCTTTTAGTACAATGGAGATATTCAGTCAATTCCTTTTCCTATTCTATTTTCCCACTCTCATTAATTTCCCTTCCAATCCATATGATCTTCCAGAGCAATTAACAGATTCTATGTTTATGCCTGTCCAAATCTCACTCATTTTATGAGCCATTAGTTTAATGGCTACAGAATGCTTTATAGCATCTTTAGTCTCAGCCTCTACAGAGTGGATCTGGTTTCAACTACTCACCAGAGTCCTGTCACATTCACTCATGATCTTGGCTTCTGTCTTTCTACAGCTAGGGGGACCAGTCAGTGTAGGATAGAGGTCTGAGTGACCTCTGACCCAGACACTAGGTACATGGATTTGCTTTCTTCTCAGATAATACACAATTCCTTGCCTAATATGTAGTTTAACCCCTACTGAGAAAAGAAAAAAGTTGGTGAGAATTGCAGACTGTCTTTACAATGGCTAACTCTGCGTTTTGGAAGGTAACTGGTGCTTGTGAATGCCCTTACAATCAAAATGTGAATTGAATGTGAAACATTGACTCCTCAATCCTTCCCCCCAGATGGAGCCACGCAGATGGGCTGATTAAAATCATAGGTCTGTGTTAAAGGAAAATTATTGCATTAGAGGAAGCATTTGGGGAGAGTGGGCGATGGGTTGGGAAAAAAAAAAAAAAAACAAAAGCAGATGGAGTGTCTTGCTTGGCAAGATATTATTCCATTATTCTTTTATTATCTTACTTCTGAAATGGGAGAACATAGAATAATAGTCAATACAGATTTGTCAGTAATAAAATATCAGGTAAAACTCCTTCAGGGCCAAGACAACTAACAGGCTATTGTTTAATAGCTCTACAGAAGCTTGATTTTCTTTTTTTGTCTCCATTTGTGCTTTGCAATGATTCACTTATGCAAAGAGCTACTGCATACGTGACATCGTGTGCAGTACATCCAGATTCCTACAACAAATGCCTCCAATTAGTATTTTGAAATGGAGTACGCTGGGCACTCCAACATTCCCTCTAGAAAACGTTTCACTGGAAGAATTATTCTCTTTTTAAACACACTAGTTCTTTTGTTGAAGAGACTGTTATTCCCAAAGTATCTAGGTCTATGTCATCCAAAAAGAATGCAGCTCAAGTAATAATGATTTTGAAGTTTATGTTGCAGAAAGCATGCTAGTGAGACATTTATTTAAGACGACATAAAGGGAGAGTTAATTAAACTTAAGGAAATCAAATTTTCAAAAGGATGGTAAAAAACAGTTGGCCAGTTTTCTGGGGGATATAAGAACCTCAATGTTGAAAAACAAATGCATCCATTAGTCCGTTAAATTGTAACTGAATTCCAGGGCTAAAAGTGCCTTTTGTGACCATAGTTTCTTTCTAAATTCATGGGGGGAAGGGAGAATTATTGACTTGAGGCTACTTTCAGAGGACGGGAAAATGAACCATGGTAAGAGGACAAGAAAGGTCACCAGGGAATATTTGGGGCAAAGGTCCAAGGTCAGGGTAGTGAAGTAGAATCCAGGAATCCAGGAACTGAGAGATTCAGTATTAACTACCCCTCTTGGGAAAATGGTATACACTACCTTCACGATGGACATGAGTTTGAGTAGGCTCCAGGAGTTGGTGATGGACAGGGAAGCCTGGCGTGCTGCAGTCCATGGGGTTGCAAAAGAGTCAGGCACGACTGAGAAACTGAACTCAACTGTGCCACTGGATTAAAAATGTGGGTCCTCTCTACTCTCTTGAAGCTTTAAAATTAGAAGGTGATTCTCTTACTTATAGTCATAATCCTTTTCTGGGTATCTGTGTCTCAACAGCCCCAAATCTATGGAAAGACTGCCTGGTAAAGAGGAAAGTTTCACAGTCAGAAACGTAACTATGAATGTCTGCCATTTTTAGACCAGTGACTTGGATAAGCTACTTACATCTCTGAGACTTGATTTATTCATCTCCAAAATGGAGATTATATTCTCTGTTTCATACATTTTTTTGAAAGGATGGTGAAATCAGAGTGGTTGGCATATGGTAGGTGCTCCATAAGTGAGATTCTCTCTCTGCTGTCCTTCTGTCTCCTCTTCTGGAAGAGGAGCGTCTCAGTCTACATGATCATATAATATTTGGCTCTGTAGACACAAGGATCCTGATAGAAGTTTTTGATTGTGCCAAGTGGCACTCACTGATTTTTAGAGGGTTAGACCAAGAATTAGGCATCTCATACTCAGCTGCTTCAGTTGTGTCTGATTTTGTGACCCTGTGGATTGTATTCTGCCAGGCTCCTCTGTCCACGGGATTCTCCAGGCAAGAATACTGGAGTGGGTTACCATTTCCTTCTCCAGGGGATCTTTCCAACCCAGGGATCGAACATAACATCTCTTACATCTCCTGCACTGGCAGTCAGGTTCTTTATCGCTAGCGCCACCTGAGAAGCCCAGGCATCTACTGTGTCCCAAATAATATGTTAAACATCAGCAATACAGTGATAAAGAAATTCCATACTCAAAAAAAGAAAAGAAAAGAAAAGAAATTCCATACTTATAGTTCTACCATCTTCCATCTTATATTCTTGTAGAAAGTGGAAAAGAATCTCATTTTCAAGAGGCTATGTAGAAAGGTTCTTTCAAAGGGTAGAAGCTGAGGTGCTCTGAGACTTTAGAAGACCCAGAGTATAGGAACAGGACTGAGTCCGCTGGGTTCAGGGCGGGTTTGAGTCCCATTCTTTCTCATGCTACATGATCCCCTTGCGCACACCGTCCCTGACCCCAGTGTTGCCGTCCACGGAGATCACTGAGTGCCTGGAGGCAGGTGGTGAAGCTCAAACAAAAAGGTGAAAGGGCTTGAGGCTCCATGAGGTGCCAGACAGAAGCACTCCTTTAGTTGTTTAGGGTTCTGGGTCTGCTCTCTGCAGGCTTGTGCTGCAGGGAGCTCTGATGTCCCGCAGCCTCTCCCCCTGCTCTGCCTGTGGATATAAACTCCCTGGGGGCACAGTGAAGGCTCCCAGAGACCATTCTGAGACCACTCACTTATGGAATATCAGTCGACCAGCAGCAGCGAAAAAACATCAGTGAGGCTGAAACATAATTACGTTCTCTAATCATCCATCCTTAAATTGTCCTCCAAAATCCACACTCTACTCTTTCCCTCCAAAGGTTTAAGCATTTGATTCTAGGTTTTATTGTAAAGTGTAAGGCTGGGAGATGTGAAGTCCTATAGGCAGAACTCTTCCAGTTCTTGGTAGGAGAGCAAGTTTGTTTACCTCCTTTTAGGCATAAAATGAGGCTTTTTTGGAGGCTGTAAAGGAAAGCTATATATTTTTGTTGGGTGTTCCTAGCACTTGTATTCCTCTGATATATTCTTTGTTTAGTTATAATAGCCACTTAGCAGTAGGTTCTTAAATGCCAGAAACCTGGAGTTTGGAATTAGAGGATTGCTAATAAATTTGTGCTTATTTCAGAATCCCATGCTAGGATTTGAGGAATGTTTAAAAAAAAAATAAATAAACCCAAACCCTCTGAGCCCTATAACACTTGATATGGCATCAATATATCAGTGATGTTGATGGAGAAAAATACTCAACAGTTCTGTTGTAAACATGTGATTAAAGATTGATTTTCAGAATCTGAGGATTCCAAAATTAATATACAAGAGACAGCACTTTTTAATAAGCTGTCAATGAAGTACAGCAAATAGAAAATATACTGCTGCCTGCTATCAGAGCTAAACAGCTGAAGAAGAATTATTCTGCTTCAACTCAATCATATAGGAACTCTTAACAGCATTAAATATTAAGTTCTAAAATAAGAGAAAAAAGTAGAAAGAATGAAAGTCTGTAGCAAAAAGACAAAACCCTAAAGGGAGAATTCAAGAAAATCTGTTTGTGATCTTCCTTTTTCATTCCCTTTTGAAAAACTTTGTCAGTAGCTCATGGGTCTCACGTGTATGAAGCTGTTAATCACATTTAGGAAATTTACATGCTGTTAACTGCCTATGAAACTCACTTAAATCAGGCAGATTTACTACCATCAGATCAGTCTTATTTCATTTACTCTATACCTAGCACTAATACAAATTCCTCCTAACATGAATATGAGAGGCTTGACTTGACAATGACCCTTTCCTTTCCTATGAATGGCAGCCCAGATGCCACTCCAGAGCTGTTTGGTAAAGGTGTGATTCTGCAGTGGCAACCCAGGAATACACAGTGAATCAATAAAGCGGCTAACATGCTCCACAATTGTGTTCAGGCACAAAGACAGCTGAAGGAAAATAAGTTCAAGGTGAGAAAAAGTCTACATTAGCTTTCTATTTTGGTTCAAGTTGGGATCAAGGAGAAAAAATATTCTCTTTCTAGGTGAAAGCAGGTGAAACCACATGTAATTGCACTGTCCCAGGCTTGAATCTTGTTAGCACATATTTTTAGAGAAAAAAAAAATCACATAAAATCAATGCCATGGCTAGGACTTTTAAAGAAATGAACGAGGTGAATGAAGCCAAAGCAGAAAATCATGGTAGGTAGGTGACACCCAAACTCCTGGATTCATCCTCCTGTCCGTTTGGGGCTTAGGATGGTGCTGAATGTTCCTTGTACCTTTTGCTCTTCTTCAGTATAGAACAGACAAGAAGTTCAGTTAGAGAGCTTGGGCTAAGAACAGAAAAGAAGGATGCTGTGAAGAAAGGGAAGCTCAAGGTTGCTGGCCCTATAAGGATGCTCTCTAAACCCAGCCTGAGTTATACATGATCAAGTAAGGGGTTTTCACTTTGGCCCTGAGGCTATTTCATTCCAGGGAAAACCTTGCTGGTCAGAGATTCAAGATTTAAAGTTTTAAAACCTCACTGCCTTCCCAGCTGATCCAGCAAAGCATGATACTCTTTGTTCTATGAAGATATAGGCCATTATTACTATGCTTCTAACACATGCAACTTTGCCTCGCGTAATACGGGATTAATATTAGTATGCACTAAAGTACATTATAAAAGGTTGCCATAAGCATTAAATAAATTAACTGATAATGGCAGCCTCACATAGTACAAGGGCAATGATGTTGGCTCCTGTTACTACTGTTTTTGTGGACATTATGGCCATGTTTCCATAGTAAGAATTGCCCTCAGTTACCATATGTAGAAGGCAGGCAGATGAGAACATAGAAAATGGATGAAAGGCCAAATGGGGGAAAGTTTTAGTTTGTCACTTCTACTAATGATATGGTTTCCCAGGTGGCGCTAGAGGTAAAGAATCTGTCTACCAATGCAGAAGACACAAGAGACGGACGGGGGTATGATCGCTAAGTCAGGAAGATCCCCTGGAGGAGGAAATGGCAATCCACTCCAGTATTCTTGCCTGCAAAGTTCCATGGACAGCAGAGTCTGGTGGGCTATAGTCCATGGAGTCACAGTGAGTCGGACATGACTGAGCACACACACAAACACACATACATGAATACTGTATCTTTAGGGATAGAGAAAATCTCCCACCTTCCCTACATTTTTGCAAATGTGCGTGTATGCTCACTGGCTTCAGTCATGTCTGATTTTCTGTGACCCCAGGCACTGTAGCCCGCCAGGCTCCTCTGTCCATGGGGATTCTCCAGGCAAGGATACTGGAGTGGGTTGCCATGCCCTCTTCCAGGGGATCTTTCTGACCCAGGGATCGAACCTGTGTCTCCAGCATCTAATGCATTGAAGGTGGATTCTTTACTCATTCTTTCCTGAGCTACAGGGGATGCCGTCCATATACTTTTAGTCAGTGGCTATCTGATTAAACTGAAGACCAATCATGGGAAATTTTAAGGGATAAAAGTCACAAAATGGCAATTCAAAGACTTTAAAAAAAATTATTTTGTTCATTTTATGGTAAACTTGAAGAAATATTGTCACCCACTTAGACTTGGCAGTGGGGCCACTTGTGGTGTCTTGTTTTATTACTAACAACAAAAGAAGCAGAACAAGGACCTTTTCTCCTGCCATCTGCCTCTGCATGTCCCTGAGTTTGTTCTTTCTCCCCTCATTCCATGGAGGGAGATGAATGTCTGCTAGTGATTTTGGTGTTGTGGAATTTCTCTTGAAAACCTCTGGGCTCAGAATAATTGCTTTAATGTCAAACTCTAGGAAAACATCTGAGTATATAGCATGTTATTCACAGATTTCTAGACCAACTGGGATTTGAGACTATCCCCTAGAGTTTTCTGCAGTCAACATATATAATAACATCAGGACTAGGTTCATATGTGGAAAACATGGTTCAGCATTAATTTGGGTCATTTTTACAAGCCATTATGCATCGATTGACCAAATTAGCCAACTGTGATGTGAATTGATTAAAGTAGCCAGATTTACTAATTGATTGTACTGAAACAAAATTATTTTGACCACGTAGATGCAGACCCAAGCTTTTAGGTGACTGGAAAAATCAATGCATTACAGAGCTATCATGTACATGCAGTGACTTTCCTGGATCGTCTGTACTGGAACAAGGTAAAAGATCTGCTGAAAGGCCTTTCTGTTCTAGAAAATGATCCAGAGCAGATTTCTGGTATGGATTATAGAAATCTGTGTATAAGCTCAGCTATGATTCATGTCAATTGTCACTAAAGCAGAAGAGATGGTAAAAATGAAGCAAATGCCATGAAGAAAGGATCTGTGTGTTTCCCATGGGGTAGTCTTCCTAATGCTGTTGCCTAGTACATACTGTTCCTTCTCATTCCAAGTCACAGAGATATGTTAAAGAAACAAACATAAAACACTGGATAAATAGTCAACGGAAATGCAGAGATAAGAGTGCAACCTAGAAAGGCTTGCTGAGCCCAGTTTTATCAGAGTCTTATAAGACACACACCACACTTTCTTGCTTCTGGGGTTACATACATGACCCTGCAGTCAACCTCCCTGGATTCTGGGCCAAGTTAGCCAATTTCACTCCTTGGCCGACATTGGGCAGTTAGTTAATTCTCTGCATGTCAACTTCCTGATCAGTAAATTGGGTTTTATAGACTCAATTCCATAGAGTTGTGTTAAGCTTTCAATGAGATAAAATTATGTAAAGCACTTAGTACAGTGTCTGACACATTACAAATTCTTATATTTAAGCTCTGTTTTATCCTGTTCATCATTTCTATTCCATGATGTCTTCCCCCCCCGCCCCCCATCATCTCTGGTTTGTCTCGATTCCCTCAGCTTCTTAATACCTAGTTTCAGGTAAGCTTTTCCAGTAGTCATGTATGGATGTGAAAGCTGGACCATAAAGAAGGCTGAGCACCAATTGATGGATTTATGGTTTTGAATTGTGGTGATGGACAAGACTCTTGAGAGTCCTTTGGACAGCAGGGAGATCAAATCAGTCAATCCTAAAGGACATATTCTTTGGAAGGACTGATGCTCAAGCTGAAGCTCCAATATTTTGGCCACCTGATGTGAAGAGCTGACTCATTGGAAAAGACCCTGATGCTGGAAAAGATTGAAGGCAGGAGGAGACGAGGTCAATAGAGGATGAGATGTTTGGATGGCATCAGCAACTCAATGGACATGAGTTTGAGCACACTCAGGGAGATGGTGAAGGACAGGGAAGCTGGGTGTGCTGCCGTTCATGGGTTCGTAAAGAGCTCGACACAACTTAGTGACTGAACTATAATAACAACAAGCTTCTTCTCAGATATAAAAGCCACTGGTTCTGGCGTGCTGTTCCCAAGGGGGATTTCCCACTGCAGTGGGTTTAGATTACGTCATGGCCAGCAAAGTGTGTTGAGTGCCAACTCTGCCCAAGGGAAAGGGGCTCCATGCTACTGAAATACTGCCAGTATGACATAATTCCCCACTGCTAAGGTTAGCATCTTTGCAGAATCAGAATACAGTATTAGTAGAAATAACTCAGAGCAAATTAAATGATTACTCTGTAATCAACATGCAAACTGCCCTTTTACTTTGAGCAAAGTATGGAGCTCTTTTCTGATGTGTGTTTATGGCAGAGATGACCACATTTGCTGTCCTCTGGAGAATAGGAAGATGCTCTCTGCAGATTGGATTCGAATTCTGGGAAACAGAGACAACTGTGCTATCATTCTTAGGGATTCCACAGGCTGCGTCTCCTGTGTGAGAGAAAGAAGTGCATGCTTGCTAAGTTGCTTCAGTCACTTCCGACTCTTTGCAATCCCATGGACTGTAGCCTGCCAGGCTCCTTGGAGAGTCCATGGGATTCTCCAGGTAAGAATACTGAAGTGGGTTGCCATGCCCTCCTCCAGGGGACCTTCCCGACCCAAGGGATACAATCCGTCTCTCTAGGCTGCGGCAATGGCAGGCGGGTTCTATACCACTAGCGCCACCTGGGGGTGAAAGAAGGCATTTCATCAAATCGTCGTATTGTTTAGACCAAGGTTGCTTATGGCCCTAAAGAGGGCTCCAACCACCTGCTTCGACACCAGATACAGACACACAACCTGCCAGGAGTTCATTCCTTTGCCCTATTAGCAATCTTTATCTCAACTTGAAAATGCTCAGTTCTTTTCCCCAATCCATGCCAATCCTTGGCGTCTTTCAAGAATCAGTCCATCTTTTGTGTGCTTAATCCTTCACTGAGTTATAGTAAAAGGTCTGTACTGGTAAGTCTCAAAGCCAAAAATACATTCATTTGAAATCTGGTGCAAGAATGATCGACATCAGGGCTTCCCTGGTTGCTCAGTGGTAAAGAACCCACCTGCCAGCGCAGGAGACATGGACCCAATCCCTGGTCTGGGAAGATCCCACATGCAGAGGAGCAACTCAGCCGGTGTGCTCTGGAGCCTGGGAGCCACAACTACTGAGCCCACCTGCCGTAACTAACAAAGGAAGCCCGTGTGCCTTAGAGCCTCTGCTACACAACAAGAGAAGCCACCACAATAAGTCCAGGCACCGCAACCCGAGAGGAGCCCTCGCTCACTGCAGCTAGAGAAAAGCCGGGGCAGCAATGAAGACCCAGCACAGCCAAAAATGAATAAATAAATAAATACAATTATAAAAAATGAATGGTCTAAATCAGAGAATGCATCTGCCTGTGGTGGTTAATTCCGGCTGCAACTCAGAGCCACCCGTGGTGATTTTATGGGGCCATCAGGGTCTCAGCCCCAGAGAATGTCAATATCGGGGACAAAGCCTAGGAACCGGAGCTTTCAGAAACCTCCACAGGGCTTGCAGTGTGCGGTTAGCCGGGAAACCACTCTGCTTTTCACTTTGTGGCTTCGAGTACCCTCCAGGTTCAATGTGATACACACCTTTTAGAAAGTAGGGCTGAAAAAGTGTTTTTTTTTCCCTAGTAAAAGACTCAATTTTCTTTCCTCTCCTACAAAGTGAGACTTTGTATAATACACGTTACTTCTTATTATACCTGATATTGGGAAGCTTAGAATAAATTTAAGATTCAATGACAGAAACCATCTTAGCTCTCATGGTAAGGATAGTTGATCTTTTTGATTCAGTTTTAATATCTCTCATAAATATATTTGTTATCTATTTCATTGTGAGTTTCTTCATATTCTTGGAGGTGCTTCTTTTTCTATTCTTCATTTTTTTTTCAACTATAAAGTAAAGGGTGAAAATGGGCTAAACCATAATAATAAGAATAATAGTAATCATGATATTGATGGGGACCAGTTGGGTGCTTTGCATTGGCATGGTAGAGTCACTGAACTGAATTGTATGTGAGGGTGGCTCCCTGCATGGTGTAATTGCTCATTTGATATGCAAAAGATAAGTGGGATCTCAAGAGGTGAATTTCATATTGAACTAGAAGGCCAAAGGTCCAGCAAATGCAGAGGTCCTGAGGTACAAAGGAGCCCCTTTCCAGGAAAAACATGGGGGCACTGAAATCTGTAGGTGATGGGGTGGAAAGACAGGCCCACCTTGTCTTGCATCTGGAAATGGGTTTATGCCTCAGAACACTAGGGAGCATCAAATTATTGTAAGTACCAAATCTACATGTTGAAAAGATTCCTCAGGTTGAGTTATAGATAATGAAAAGATGCAAGCCTGAAAGCCAGAGTGGGCTGTGGCAAAAATCCAAGCATGAGATGGTGGGGAGTTATTAAAGATGTGAGGGTTAGGCGGGCTGGTCAGAATCAAGAAGTATTAAGACAGTGAATTGGTCAGAGTTCTTTGATTTACAGTAGGAGGCAAGGAACAGAAGACATGGGTAATGACCAGGGTCCTTTCTCGGCTTCATGCTTTCTGGTTCCAACACAAAAATTTTACCGGTTAGAAAGAATGAGCTGCTATGGAATGGGAATATTAATGTAAATTAGACGTGTGCCCTTTCTGGTGATGCCACTGCACTCTGGTTCATGGTTACCCAGACCCAGCAAGTCTTCAAGCTTCTGAAAGAATCTACAATCAGAAGACCCAGGTTCCAAATCCAGTTTAGCCACTTAATGGCTGTGTAACCTTCAGCTGGTTTTAGAAAAGGCAGAGAACCAGAGATCAAATTGCCAACATCCGCTGGATCATGGAAAAAGCAAGAGACTTCCAGAAAAACATCTATTTCTGCTTTATTGACTATGCCAAAGCCTTTGACTGTGTGGATCACAATAAACTGGAAAATTCTGAAAGAGATGGGAATACCAGACCACCTGACCTGCCTCTTGAGAAATCTGTATGCAGGTCAGGAAGCAACAGTTAGAATTGGATGTGGAACAACAGACTGGTTCCAAATAGGAAAAGGAGTGTGTCAAGGCTGTATATTGTCACCTTGCTTATTTAACTTCTATGCAGAGTACATCATGAGAAATGCTGGACTGGAAGAAACACAAGCTGGAATCAAGACTGCCGGGAGAAATATCAATAACCTCAGATATGCAGATGACACCACTCTTATGGCAGAAAGTGAAGAGGAATTAAAAAGCCTCTTGATGAAAGTGAAAGTGGAGAGTGAAAAAGTTGGCTTAAAGCTCAACATTCAGAAAATTAAGATCATGGCATCTGGTCCTATCACTTCATGGGAAATAGATGGGGAAACAGTGGAAACACTGTCAGACTTTATTTTTTGGGGCTCCAAAATCATTGCAGATGGTGATTGCAGCCATGAAATTAAAAGACACTTACTCCTTGGAAGAAAAGTTGTGACCAACCTAGATAGCATATTCAAAAGCAGAGACATTACTTTGCCGACTAAGGTCCGTCTAGTCAAGGCTATGGTTTTTCCTGTGGTCATGTATGGATGTGAGAATTGGACTGTGAAGAAGGCTGAGGGCCGAAGAATTGATGCTTTTGAACTGTGGTGTTGGAGAAGACTCTTGAGAGTCCCTTGGACTGCAAGGAGATCCAACCAGTCCATTCTGAAGGAGATCAGCCCTGGGATTTCTTTGGAAGGAATGATGCTAAAGCTGAAACTCCAGTACTTTGGCCACCTCATGCGAAGAGTTGACTCATTGGAAAAGACTCTGAGGCTGGGAGGGATTGGTGGCAGGAGGAGAAGGGGACGACAGAGGATGAGATGGCTGGATGGCATCACGGACTCGATGGACGTGAGTCTGAGTGAATTCTGGGAGCTGGTGATGGACAGGGGGGCCTGGCGTGCTGCGATTCATGGGGTCACAAAGAGTCGGACACGACTGAGCGACTGAACTGAACTGAACTGAACCTTCAGCAAGTTGTTGTTGTTGTTTAGTCACTAGGTCACGTCTGGCTCTTTGCGACTCCGTGGCCGGCAGCACCCCAGGCGTCCCTGTCCTTCATGATCTCCCAGAGTTTGCTCAAACTCATCCATTAGCTAATCTCTTTCTGCTTCACTTGCTTCACTTTAAAATAGCCTTAAAGGAACCATAAACAAAATGAAACAGCAACCCACTGAATGGGATAAAATATTTGCAAACAAAGTGGCCAAAAATGAATGAATCTCCAAAATACACAAACAGCTCATGCAACTCAATATCAAAAAACCAAACAACCCAACAGAAAAATTGATGTAAGATCTAAATAGACATTTCTCTAAAAAAGACACAGACGGCCAGAAAGCACTTGAAAAGATGCTCAACATCACTAATTATTAAAGAAATGCAAATCAAAACAACAATGAGGTATCATCATGTTGGTCAGAATGGCTATCATCAAAAAATCTACAAATAAATGCTGATGAAGGTGTGGAGAAAAGGGAACCCTCCTAGACTGTTGGTGGGAATGTAAGTTGGTACAACCATCATGGAGAACAGTATGGAGGTTCCTTACAGTTTAAAGACACCTCATATAATATTTGGAGAAGGTAATGGCACCCCACTCCAGTACTCTTGCCTGGAAAATCCCATGGACGGAGGAGCCTGGTGGGCTGCAGTCCATGAGGTTGCAGAGTCAGATGCAACTGAGCGACTTCACTTTGCCTTTTCACTTTCATGCATTGGAGAAGGAAATGGCAACCCACTCCAGTGTTCTTGCCTGGAGAATCCCAGAGATGGGGGAGTCTGGTGGGCTGCTGTCTATGGGGTTGCACAGAGTTGGACACGACTGAAGCGACTTAGCAGTAGCATATAATATATACAGTTGATTCATTAGCATTGCGCTCATGGACAAAAACACTGTAATTCATCCTTGAACAATCTTGACCTAGCCCAGGTATGCACGTGTTACAGCCTTCATGTAACATGTTACCCTTAGGAATCCTGGATAGCACTTCAGCACTATGCTTGATAGCCATTTTAAATACATTTTAAATGTGGAAAACATGGCACCAAACAGACTGGGAGGAGGACATTTGTTTATAATACAGGATTTGCTTGATCTCAGCTGAGGACACATGCATCTGGTGATTCAAGTTTTTTGCTGTTCCATACATGTGCATGGACTTCCCTGGTGGCTCAGATAGTAAGAGTCCACCTGCAATGCAGAAGCCTTGGATTTGATCCCTGGGTTGGAAAGATCCCCTGGAGAAGCTAATGGCTCCCCACTCCAATATTCTTGCCTGGAAATTCCCATGGACAGAGGAGCCTGTCTACAGTCCATGGGGTCACAAAGAGCTGGACACGACTGAGTGACTAACACTTTCACTTTCATGCATGTCCACAAATGATTGCAAAAATGCTGCATTAATTTTGCGGTTACAAATACATTTTAGTAATGAGGCCAATTTGCAAATATGGGATCAATGATTAATTAAGATCAACAGTACTTTATACATATCTTCTCTCTCCAATAATTGCATTAAATACTTTTTACCTCTGATTCACCGGTTTTAAAGTACAACAGAGAACAGTGAATAGGTCACACAGTCCTAAAACAGGGACTAGAACGTAGTAGACTTCATTTATTAACGGGAAGATGGCTCTAAAAATCTGGGAGATATGAGCCAGGCTGAATAAGCTGAACAGTTATCTACTTGAGCCTGTAGATACCATCAAGATCTTCATCCTTTCCCATCACTTGATCGCCACCCACTGCTTTATAGTAAAAGATCTGTCTGGCATAGGTAGGTATAAGATTTGTGCCTTATGTCTGTTTTCCAGAGAGTGAATTTTTCATTTACCAATTCACCTCTGTCTGGGCTCTGGCCAACACTTGCAGAGAGAAAAAAAATCCTAACTTCACTATCCAACTTCCAATCAGTGGCTTCTAAACCTGGGTCACCTGCTTTATCTTAATAGTGTGATAGCAACTGGCAGGAGCAATAGCATGAAGATAAGGCTGGACTCATATCTCTCCCTGTCTACAGGCCTGGAACCCTGTTCATTTTTATTCTTGAATAAGTGACTCAATCAATTCTCCCTTGCTGACTTCCTTGTGGCAGCCTCTGTGAAGTTGTGGGTAACGTTAATCACTCACTATCAGTTCTGGAGACAGTGGGATTTTATAACTTTTGTTTCCTGTTGTTTAAATGGAGCAATTTGCCATAAGATAAATCTGCCTTTAAAATTAGAAAAGCAGCTTCTGGGGAGAGGGCCTTATGGAAGATGCCAGACAGACATATTTCACATTGGCTTCATCACTGGGTCCTGGGTCCCAGGAAGGGGGAATAGCTTATTCGGAGGAAAATGGTGTTTATGTGTTTGTGGGGGGTTCATTCTATAGCAGAGTAGGAATGCTAACAGACATCTGTTTGTCTGTTGTCTAGTTGCTAAGTTGTGTCCAACTCTTTGCAACCCCATGGACTGTAGACCACCAGGCTCCTCTGTCTGTGAGATTTCTCAGGCAAGAATACTGAAGTGGGTTGCCATATCCTTCTCCAGGGTATCTTCCGGACCCAGGGATCAAACCCGAGTCTCATGCATCACAGGCAGATTCTTTACCATTGAGCCACCTGGGAAGCCCAATAGACATCTGACTAGTGCTAAATCCAAAGGCATAATAAGAATTGTTAAAATTACCAAAGGATCAATGGAGGAGAAAAGAGACATCTGGTCAACCTAATCACCCTAGCAATCAGTTAATTGAGATCCTCAAATCCAAATTACTCCAGAAACACAAGCTCACTCTCCTTTCCACAAACATTACTCTGGGTTACAGCCCATGCTCATGAATTCTATATTCGCTGGGGAGAGGGCCAAAGCATTTGTTTATCCCCTCATTCTGTCTTACCCACTATTACATATTTGCTGGTGCAAATAATGGCATTTAAAAATTATGCACATTGAGTGTCATAAAAAAAAAATCCAGCCCTTATTTCCAAAAGAGCTGATCACCTTACAGGAAGGAGCAATAAATCTAAGGGACAACAGCAAGATGAATAATTATTTTGGGTAGGTTATAGTACTCCAAAGCATCATTTCTATCTTGCACTGTGATTATCTCACCATAATCATACCCTTGTGTTACATTATTGCTCATAATAAAAGTCCACATATTGGAGAGGAAAGGGGTTTTTTCTAAAGCATTTTCAAGGAGAATTAGAAATTATATAAAATCTGAGCAACAGCAAACCTAACAGGAAACCAACCTACATACCACATTCAACAATTTGAAAGCAGGCTAATAGTAATTAAGGGGGAAAAGTCAGGAATCTGCTACATTCTGCCATCTCCATAATTAAACAATAAAACTATATCATTTGACACAGACATTGTAAATACTAAATTAAGAAGCTCCGATGAAATGTCAGATGCATTTTCTTATGAGTTTATGTCAGCCATGTGATTATCATATTGATTCTGCACGCCAAAGAGATAGCATTCCACTGTGTTTATTTTTCCCCCAATTGCCTTCCAGAAAGTAATAAAATTAAATCCAATATGATATTAAATGTAAATATGCATGGATATTATGTGTAAATACCCATTTTAAACTCTCTGCTTTTTGATATTTTCTGAGCATAATATTGTCAAGGAACAGTAATATTCCTCACCCCCATGCGGCCCACCCTCACTACTAATACTGAGAGAGGGAACACCCTTTGTAATTCCACTTGACATTTGTTTCATGATTTGTGGAAAAGGAAATACCACCCCCCCCACCCAAATCTGCTTTTAAAAGTTACTGAGCTAAGAGTTTAACAGCTAAGAAAGTTTGATTTATCAAACTGATGCCTTGAATGGGTATCTGCCATAGGTTTCATTACACTGCTTTATTTCTTGTGTTAATTTTGTTTTCCTCTAAACGTGTCACTTCATGCTAATTGGATAATTAGAACAGCTGCACTCATCTGACTGTTGATTGAAATGTCCAGCTCAGACTTTGTCCTTCCAATTCAGACAATAACAAGACCTTTCTCTTTGCAGAAAACAAAGCTTTTCATCAGGATGAAGTGATTGGTCACCTTTGCTAAGTCAGGAGGACCCACTATGAGAATCTGACTCTGAAAGTACACGGCAACTGGCTAGATACGGTGGCTACAGATGAGAGCAACTAGTGTATCACAGGGTTCATGGAAGAAGGGCATCCAATACAAATCAATTACTCTTTTTAAAAGAAATTACTTATTTATTTAGACTGCTTCAAGTCTTAGTTGTGGCTTGTAGGATCTTGCAGGGACCAAACCCTTGTATTGGGAGCATAGAGTCTCAGCCACTGGACCACTAGGGAAGCCCCACAAATCAATTACTTTAAACAAAGATCATGGCATCCGGTCCCATCACTTCATGGGAAATAGATGGGGAAACAGTGGAAACACTGTCAGACTTTATTTTTTGGGGCTCCAAAATCACTGCAGATGGTTATTGCAGCCATGAAATTAAAAGATGCTTGCTTACTCCTTGGAAGAAAAGTTATGACCAACCTAGATAGCATATTCAAAAGCAGAGACATTACTTTGCCGACTAAGGTCTGTCTAGTCAAGGCTATGGTTTTTCCTGTAGTCATGTATGGATGTGAGAGTTGGACAGTAAAGAAGGCTGAGCACCGAAGAACTGATGCTTTTGAACTGCGGTGTTGGAGAAGACTCTTGAGAGTCCCTTGGACTGCAAGGAGATCCAACCAGTCCATTCTGAAGGAGATCAGCCCTGGGATTTCTTTGGAAGGAATGATGCTAAAGCTGAAACTCCAGTACTTTGGCCACCTCATGCGAAGAGTTGACTCATTGGAGAAGACTCTGATGCTGGGAGGGATTGGGGGCCGGAGGAGAAGGGGACGACAGAGGATGAGATGACTGGATGGCATCACTGACTTGATGGACGTGAGTCTGAGTGAACTTTAGGAGTTGGTGATGGACAGGGAGGCCTGGTGTGCTGCTATTCATGGGGTCGCAAAGAGTCGGACTCGACTGAATGACTGAACTGAAATGAACTGAACTGAACTGAAAAGATGTTTACTTGAGGTCTGAGGACTTAAAAAGTTTGCTCATCATAATTCATCCTCCTTCTATCACCCTGCTAGTATCTTCTGTTGTAGAACTTCGATATCTTTCCATGAGATATCCCTTCGTCCAGGAAGAATAAGCCACTTGCTTCTATCAGAGATTTGTATCTGTTAACCAGAATTATTTATTGCCCTCTTCTCTCTCTGGCTTGTATGTTCTTGTATCTAGCAGAGTTCTTGGTACATAAAATTCTTAATAATTGTTTGGAGATAGGATGCTTATGGTCATACAGCTAAATAGTGACAGATCTGAAATTAGAACTCATATTTATTCATATGTCTGTGTTTTTCCCTATTACTTATGCTTTCTTCTCTGCACACCATCTATAGAAAAGCTTATCATTTCATCATTTTCTGCAGAATGTACAAGAAGTGAAAAATGACATGTAGAATTGGATTTAGGATTTACTCATAATGCAAATTGGCTTTTTTTTTTTTTTTTGCCAATGGGGCCTTAAAGAAAAAGACTATATTTTTAGAGAAATTTTAGGTTTATAGCAAAATTGAGCAGAAGGTATGGAGGTTTTCCATTTGCCCTGTTTCCCCCACCATCTTAGACAGCTTCCTCGATTTAAGTGGTACATTTGTTACAATGAATGAACCTGTGTTGACCTATTATAATCATCCAGAGCCCATAGTTTATATCAGGGTTCATTCTTGGTGTTTGTATGGGCCTGGACAAATGTATGATGACATGTATCCATCATTAAGTATCATACAGAATAGCTTCACTGACTTAACAATCCTCTGTGCGCCACCTATTCATTGCTCCCTTCTCCTCGTAATCACTGATTTTTTTTTCACTATCTCCATAATTTTGCCTTTTCTAGAATGTCATATCATTGGAATAATACAGTATGTATAATGGGTCCTTTTTGCAGTTATTTCTTTTGTGAAAACACCACTGACAGTACTTTGGATAAAAGTCACTGCCACATTTTAATGGGTGGGTCTACCTAATATGGCGATAACTGGGCTTGAGAGGAAAGTTTCATTTTTTTTAACAGATTGTTTCTGTATGGAATATCGTAATGGATAGATGGTGATTCTTTTTCTCTTTTTCCTCAAAGTAACTATTAGACTGAAGTAATAGATCTCCTTGGAGTCATGGTTTCATGATGCTACATATGAATACAGAACCACTGTTTCCTCCTCTCTCCAGTCATGATGGGCTGCAGTAAATTTGTGCCTGGTTTGCCTTCTGACAAATACAAGATAGCTGGCTGATCATAAAACAGAAGTATAAAGAGATTATATTATATTTATATGATACATTATATTATATAGTAATTCAGTTCAGTTCAGTTCAGTTGCTCAGTCGTGTCCGACTCTTTGCGACCCCATGAATCGCAGCACGCCAGGCCTCCCTGTCCATCACCAACTCCTGGAGTTTACCCAAACTCATGCCCATCGAGTCGGTGATGCCATCCAGCCATCTCATCCTCTGTTGTCCCCTTCTCCTCCTGCCCCCAATCCCTCCCAGCATCAGGGTCTTTTTCAATGAGTCAACGCTTCACATGAGGTGGCCAAGGTATTGGAGTTTCAGCTTTAGCATCAGTCCTTCCAATGAACACCCAGGACTGATCTCCTTTAGGAAGGACTGGTTGGATCTCCTTGCAGTCCAAGGGACTCTCAAGAGTCTTCTCCAACACCACAGTTCAGAAGCATCAATTCTTCGGTGCTCAGCTTTCTTCACAGTCCAACTCTCACATCCATACATGACAACTGGAAAAACCATAGCCTTGACTAGATGGACCTTTGTTGGCAAAGTAATGTCTCTGCCTTTTATAGTCACACATGTATTAATATACTATATACATATACTGTATGCATGCGCATGTGTGTGCATGCTCACTTGGTTGTGTCTGACTATGCAACTCCATGGACTGTAGCCTACCAGGCTCCTCTGTCCATGGGATTTCCCAGCCAAGATTACTGGAGTGGGTTGCCATTTCCTTTTCCAGGGGATTGTCCCAAACCAGGGATGGAACCCACACCTCCTGCATTGGCAGGCAGATTCTTTACCACTGTACCACCTGGGAAGCCTCATAGTATACATATCTATGTATATAATATATAACATGTGTGCATATAATAATATACATGTCTCTAGAGAGGTGTATGTGTGTGTGTTCTTGAGTATTTGTATATAATTTAAGGGTGTCATGCGTCTCTGGCCCGTTGTCATTAATCTCTAACCAAGCCAGGAAATCAAGTTAGATGTAGACAGAGAAGATGTCAACTTTCAGTGTCCTTCTTTCAGAAGAAGGGCTTAACACTCATGTGAATTTTTAGGGACAGCCATTTGAAGTGATGTCAGTTATGTTTTGCAACAAATATGGCTTATAACATCTGTGTCTTCATTTCAGAAGTTTGTGACTTATGGGTTTTAGAAGGCATTACTAATGCAATAAAGGTACATGGTTTTGAAGCATTTTGCTAAGGTATATTTATTAGAGGTGGCATCTTGCAGCTCAAAGAGGAAATATCAAATGAGAGGATACGGCATTCCCTTATAGTGCCTCAGTGCAGGAAGCTGGGCTGAGTTAATGTGCCCAGGACTCTCCAAGGTCCTTGTGTCCAGCTATAGGGCCAGCCTCCTAGAAGGACCCTGTTGCATTGGACTTCTGTGCAGGAGAGTGACGGGCACTTCCTGGCTCTGATCATATCTGCATGAGGCCAGCACAGTGCCTTCCTGACCCACACCATAACTCAGGGGGGACAAATTAATGCAGTCCTAAAGTGTTGGGTGGTCATTTTGCTTCCAGCTTCCCTTATTTGAACCAAGACTCACTTGCAAAGATGTCTATGTTGCCTTTGTTGTCAGTTTCATTTCTCTTTCTTTTCTAAACCCAGAATTCTACAATTTACTCCTTTCAAGCACTGTTAACTGCTCTAAAAGTGAGACAGTTAACTTGTTCTCTGTGTACCTACCAAATTATGACTTTGGCTGTTTTTTACTGACGTTTCCAAATCCATCGTTGGTTCTTTTGGCATCATATAGACAAAAGTCTTTATTGCCAGGAAAGAACAGTTTCCTATAAGTTAAGTGGAGTTGAATCAAAGAAAAATTCCTCTCTTCAAACTTTTAGCTTTCAACTCAAATCGTGTAAGTCTGTCTAAAGATAAATTTAAGATTTTAAAGTTATTTCACATTAGTGAAAACAACTTGGAGCAATAATCATTTGAAATGAACTGTCAAAAAAATGTCAACTCTGAAAAAAAAAATTACCAGCCACTCACAGAATAAAATCATATTCACACATGTTCTGAAGCTTAGAATGAAAAATTTTGTTTGGCACCATTTTAAAGAAGCATTGAGGGAGAAGAAATGTGAAGATGTATCTTTGCTTGTTTGGGAAGAAGATTTTCATTTTTTCAAACCATGAATATCTTAAAGACACAGCTCTGATTAGTAATGCTGGGTGTTGTGGCATATTCAATCAAACACGTAGCATATTCATTTTGATAGATCTTATCTAACTGCCTGAAGAAAAGCAAGGCTCATATTGTTGCTGCCTTTTAGTTTTAATCAAAATATCAAAGGGTATTTCAGCCTGAACTAGTTATCTTAATTGATACGATACACAGAAAAATGTATTGATCCACAGGAATCGGTCCCAGATCAATTGTCCTTTTGAAAACAGTATTTACATTTAGAAAGGGCCTCAGATGCTCAATGAATACAAATGTTAATATAAATTTCCCCTTAACAATAGTGATTAGTTGGTTTCTCTGTACCTTGTAACATTTTGAATTAATCTGGAATCTCTGAGAGACTCTGTAATGTTCCCTCAAAGGATATCTGTGAGGCAAGTAGGTGCAGAAGATGGTGTGGCCCATTATTTTAGCACATTAGCAGATGGAGAGAACTGAGTCACAAGCCAGTTGGGTGATTTGGCTAAGACTACAGCATCTGCAGTGATTACTGCCGTCCTAGAATAGAGTTCTCAACTCCCACTTTCCATCTGTTCTTTAAAGAGACTTTGGGAGCCAACTATCTGTCCTCTTGTAAGAAGAATCCATTGGTGCTATTAGTAGAGGCAGAACTGGCATTAGCAGAGTTGGCCTAGACTCCCCTGGTCCTGCACATCTTCCTGTTCTTGGTTGGTTCCTGTTCTTTCTACCCATCTTGCCTGCACTCTTGGTTT
Source organism: Oryx dammah (assembly GCF_014754425.2). Taxonomy (NCBI): domain Eukaryota; kingdom Metazoa; phylum Chordata; class Mammalia; order Artiodactyla; family Bovidae; genus Oryx; species Oryx dammah. Next base: position 67,947,986 of record NW_024070194.1, read on the forward strand.
CCATCCAGTCTTCTTGTCAGCTCTTTAGAGCCTTCTGCTGTGATGCTCCCGGAGAGGGCATGTGTACCTGGGTAGCAAAAGGGGAGCTTTTACTCATTTATTTTAAAAAATAATTTAATGACTTATTTAGGCTGTGCTGGGCGTTCGTTGCTGTATGGGTTTTTCTCTTGTTGCAGGAAGGGGGAACTACTCTCTAGCTGTGGGATGAGTTCTAGGTGTGTGGGATTCTCATTGCTGTGGCTTCTCTTGTTGTGGAGTACGCGCTTGGGCATGCAAGCTTCAGTAGTTGTGGCATGGGGGCTCAGTAGTTGCAATTCTAGGGCGCTAGGGCGCAGGCTCATCGTTGTGGTACAGGGGCTTCGCTGCCTCAGTGCATGTGGGATCGTCCCATACCAGGGATTGAACCCGTGTCCCCTGCCTTGGTAGGAGGATTCTTTACCACTGAGCCACCAAGAAAGTCCCCAAAGGGGATCTTTGAGAAAGGAAATATTTATAAGCCACGTTCTATGTCCCAAACACAGCCGTGGGACATGGCACCATTTTCTCATTCCAGTTTTACCAGAACTTATTGGAGAGGGAGCATATTGCTCGATGCATGTGATTGATGCTACCGAGACACACTCATGATGATGGTGTGGGTGGTGGCAGATAGAATGTTTATTGAATCAGAACGAAAATAACTGGATTCTGACTTTGGCTGTTGCTGTAAAAAACTCATGTGACCTTGGTTAATACACTTTTCCATCTCTGGACTTAATTCTTTCACTGGGAATATTGGCAGGGCACAGTGGACTACATGAACACTCAGACTGTGCCAATTCTAAAATGACACGAGAATGTGATTGAAATGGTTCAGTTAAGGTAGGAAAGATCAATGGTTCTCTCAGGGGAGATCACATTTGCAAGAAGGATGCCTCTCGGTCCTGGTTCATTTCAGAGTGTTCTCAACACTGGCTATAAATCATAGACATCCCTCATCCTCAGAGCATTTGAAATTTCTAATACTGAGCTTGCTGATTCTGGGAGTTTCATAGGTTTTCTACCTATGTTTTTTAAAAGACCCTGAGGTGTTTCTAATAGGCACTTCTACATACATAGTGCTAGTTAGGAACCACTGCTGGATTCCACGGAATTCCAGAAAATAGGGGAAGATATTTGGCAGAGAGTTAAGGATTTCTCAAGACTCCTTACCTCACACCATCTCTGTGGTTTCAGCGAGTCTCTGGGGAGAGCTGGAAGACCTGGGAAAGCACTGACTGTAGGACACAAGCTAGTTTTGTCCATGAGGCCAGGCCTCATTTGCTCTCCTTTCATCCAGATCTTTTCCCCTTGCCTCCAATTCAACCTGGATGGAGTTTTAAGTCTTTCTTTAAAGAACACCCATTAAAGATGATGAAATAGTCTGGCTTCAAGATCCATTCAACCCCTCCAGCTCAAAGATAAAGCAACAGAGGCATCTGCAGTGTCTAATTTTGTCTTTGGAGCTAATGAAATATCCTGTGGGAGACACTGAGTGCAGGATGTTGTTTTGCCGAAAGTAATGGACAGTCACTAAGGATGAATGATTTTAGGTCCCTAGGCCAGTGTTAATCTGCTTGTCTTAAGGTAAACACATCTGGTGTTCAAAAATGCTCTCTCTCATCTAAATCAAACAGCTACTTTAACTTGGAAATCCTCCAACCAAATGTCTTTTTGTGTAATTCCACAGATCTTCAGGATGTAACCAGAGATATGAGAAATCCTTTTCCTTCTTCAACTTATGTTTAGAACTTCCCCTTGTTGGTATCCAAGAAAACAGACACCGTGTCACTTTAAAATGCCTTCTCTCTCGTTTTCAATGATCTTGGGCAAATGAGCTTGATTGAAAATGAGTCTTTAACTTTTATACTTCTGTCCCAATGTTGGAAGAAAATTTACCTAATAGTCTTGTTCTAAAACTAACAGAAACAGCTACTGAGGCATCCCCTGCCTTTCTCTATGATGGTTTTCCTTCCATACCTTTGTGTTTTGGGGGCTCCAAATCAGGATGAATGGAAAACAGCCACTGCCTTTCAGCACAGAATTCTACCCATGCTTGGCTTTGGGATCTATCAAAGAATAAACCTGTAATTTCAATACTTGTAGTTTGAACCTACAAGTTACAAATGGAAGTCACAATTCCTGTGGCAGGCATTTTGTTAGGCTGTCAGGTAGCTCATTTCACCGCTGTTTCCTATTTTTAACATTCTCTTTACATAAATAAAATGTAACACAGTGAGAAATGAAACACCTGAACAAAAACACACGAGGAAGTGAACCTGAGAGCGTGTGCGTTACTCATCTCCAGGGGAGGGTTGACACATGATCTTTGCTGCAGATTTCAGGGTAAGCAGTATTACTAAGGTTATAAATTGAGTCCGGAAATAAAATTGTTCTTGGTCAAGGATCATCTTCCAGCATTAAACAGTTTCTGAATATTTATAGGGAGCATAAATACCCTGCTGCTGCTGCTAAGTCGCTTCAGTCGTTTCCGACTCTGTGCGACCCCATAGACGGCAGCCCACCAGGCTCCTCGCTTCCTGGGATTCTCCAGGCAAGAGTGCTGGAGCGGGTTGCCATTTCCTTCTCCAATGCATGAAAGTGAAAAGTGAAAGTGAAGTCGCTCAGTCATGTCTGACTCTTCGTGACCCCATGGACTGCAGGCAGCCCTTCAGGCTCCTCCGTCCATGGGATTTTCCAGGCAAGAGTGCTGGAGTGGATTGCCATTGCCTTCTCCCTAGTGGTCTTTAAAGACCTCCTCAGTAATATTTTTCCTTGGTTTCTCTTTTGATGAAAATCATGGAATTTCAGGTCTAGAAAGAACTTCAGAATAGGGCGGGCATAACCCTTTCCTTTGTTTACACAGTTGATTCTTACGAACCTAGTCTAAACCCCTCATCTGCCACCTTCCAATCTGAACATCCTTCCACAAAGGCACGCATCTGTAGGTAAATGAAAAACCAGACTTTTTCAATCTTTGTCATCATTAGTTCAACCCCATTTTATCAAATAAATTATTATCTCAGTATTCTAGTTTTACTTTAGTGACCTCTGAGAGCTGTAAGGGACAGCTCAAAAAGGGACCCATGAAATTTTACAAGATTCACAAGAATTTATTTTACAAGCTGGTTAAAACTTGTTACAAGGAACCCAGTTTACTGACTGGAACCCCATACAATGAACCCCTAGTTACTGTTTCGTGACCATACAGATGCCTCATTTTATGAAAATACATGCCAGTAGTTCAGGAGTGCCCATGGTGTCTTCTACTCAATGTATTATTAGTAAATCAGCTCAAGTCAAAGCTCATTCTCAACTAACCATGGGTCAGTGCCGCTGTGCTGATTTCCAAAGGGCGTGCATGCCCAAAAACTTATGCAATTGCCTTTAGTTTCTGGACTGGGACTAAAACTCAGGCCTTTTATTCTCTGTCCAGCAGATTTTCCATCACAGTCTGAATCCTCCCAAGTTCTCCCAGAGGAGTGAAACTAGCCAAGTCTCCCCAGTCATATTTTTCTGACTAAAACACAGATATCTCAGCAGAGAGTCCATTTAATGTGTCTTAACTTGCAGGACTGAACACAGGCAGTGAATCCTAGTAGCCCATTTGTTTACCTCTGAAGACGAGGACCATGTCTACTTCCTTTAAAGGAGAGAGAAAGGTTAGGGCAGAAAGGAATGGGAGGGCAAAGGAAGGAGCCATGAGCACAACAAAACACCCGCACTCTCCAACTCTGAGTCACATGCATGGTTGTAAAATGACTTATAGCTCTGAAGATGTTGGCAGAACACTCAGCATAGATCATGCCTTTCAAGTATATGATGTAAATGCCTCTTGGCTTTTGATTACAGGCAATTCCTGAGGCTCTAGTACACTTCCAAATACTTCATTATATTTGCTTTCTGCACTAAAGTCCCTTGGACTGATTAAAGAAAACCTTCCCAAAGCCTAGCTTCCACTTGCAGTATAACTTTGCTATTTTATCCATGACTGGTGTGACCCTATGTTCTTGCACAGAGTTTTACTGAACATTTGTGCAAACACATGTGACCTCCATTGCCTGGATGCTTCTCAGAGTAAACATGCTTGTACAATGTGCTCAAATTGGCCAGGGTGTGGTCCAATCACTACTTTAAGCAGGTTTCATGTTTGATGATGTGGTAAACCGCAGGGTCAACCATGCAGTCTGATTTGACCAATAAGCCAGCCAAAAGAGTAATCATATTAGGGGTGATTCAGTGGCAAAGACAGAGGTTTCCTTGATCACATGGAAAATCCAAAGCTTCGTTCTATAGTTGAAATTATGTGCTCTTATTTGTAACAATATTTTATGGAAGATAGTCATGAAATGATGATATAAAATATATGTATTCAAAGGAGAGACACCAAGGGTATTTTCATTTTTTTAAATACAAGGGTAAGAGTATCCTCTTCAGTAGTTATTAATTTGAACAAAACATTTATATTGATAATGAAGAAGTTAGATGTGCTTAATTGACTATTCTTTTTCTATTATCTGATCAAGACTTCTGTGCTGCTGATTGGAACAGGTAAGTAATTCTAGCCAAATTTACTAGTAACTCTTTGTAGAAAGAACAGCTAAATAAATTCAATAAATCTTATGTTTGCTCCCAGCTTACTTATCATAGCTTATATAATGGTTCAGTGAATTATTAATATTGTTACTACTATGAAGAATCTTAAAGATCATTTTACTCTGTCTATAGGAGGTAAATTCACTGAACCTTGTAATTTAAAGTTTTTATCCTTTTGGTCAAGGCTTCATAATCTTCAAATTTCTTTTTGACCAGAATATTTGATTCATTATTTCCTAGCAAAATTACTAAATCTTAAGCTCATGTGTTTTACCTTATGAGAATTAGTATTTGTGAATCTTTTAAGCAACATTTTAATTTTATACCTCTCTGAAGCATTCTAACCTTTATCGTTTATATCGAGAAGAAATTAATTTTATAAGTTAAAATTTTTTTAGAGATGATTTTTTGGGGGAGAGGGGTGGAAATACTTCAGACATGGCTTCCTTACTTTGTGTATCTTTAAGCAATAAGAGATCTGACCGCCTTCTGTAGGAACACTAATGACTTAGAGGTTTATTAGCAGACTATTAGAAAAAAGCCATTTATATTTATTTTATTCAGAGAATGGATTCTTTTTTACAGTAACACATTCCATATTTCTGATGAAGTTGTTGGTTCAGTTTTGGCAATAAGATTAGTGATGAGGTCTGCTCTTGTGATAATTAGTCCCCTTTCCTCTCCATTCTCCCCAAATACGAAGAGTTTAGATTGAAATGTATCCCAAGAGACAGAAGACAGTGGTCCCCAGGTAAAAAGCAATTTGAGTCTTCATCTGAGTCTTACTCTCTCTGCTGTTCATTCATTTTGTGGCTTGAAAGAAGAATGCATTGCCTAGGTTTACAAAATATATGGAAAACAATTCTACCTCCAGTTCATTGTCCTCTTAGCTATTTTTCTCATTTTGAAGCTGCATGGAACTATTTTGGGCTTTCCCAGCACACTTCACATTACTTTAAAGGAGCTTCAAATCTCCCTACAGGACTGAGTCTCCAACTCTTTATCCAACAGAGGAGGGGACAGGGGTTTTAGTACACACATATTTATCTCATGCCCCTCTTAGTTAGAAATCATAGAAAATAAAATCAAAGACTTACGGTTACAGTGTGATTTGATGGAAAACAACAATCTAAGAGCAGCTTGATGACCACTTGGCAAAGATACAAATGAGATCCAGAATATTTTCAAATATAAATGTACATTCCTTCTTGGGAATCTTTGATAGGCACAGTCAGGTGTTTTAGAGACAACTCCAAATCCCCAAACAATATCAGTCATGAAAAGACAGGAAAATTTATCTGTGAATTATCTGTCTATGTGTGCTTGTGTGCTAAATCGCTTTAGTCGTGTCTGACTCTTTGTGATCTCATGGACTGCAGCTTGCCAGGCACCCCGTCCTTCAGTATCTCCTGGAGTTTGCTCAGATTCATGACCATTAGTCAGTGATGCTCTTTAACCATCTCATCCTCTGCCACCCCCTTCTCCTGTTACCTTCAATCTTCCCTGGAATGAGGGTCTTTTCTAATGAGTCAGCTTTTCACATCAGGTAGCTAAAATATTGCAGCTTCAGCTTCAGAATCAGTCCTTCCAATGAATATTCATGGGATCTTCCCAACCCAGGGATTGAACCTGGGTCTCCTGATTTGAAGATGAATTCTTTACCATCTGAGATACTAGGGAAGCCCTATTTGTCTATGGGCTATTTTGTGGCTCCTTCGTGACAAGCTGTTGAAAACAGAAGACCAGTTCCTTGTTGCCATCATGGATACTTGGCAATGTCTGCCTATTTTTTCTTAAATGTGTATGTGCTTACCAAGTGTCAATCAATCAAAAAACAGCTGAAAATCAGGTTAAGAAATAAAGTTCTCATCTCCGTCCAACTTTGGTAGGGGACTTATTGCCCAAATTACAATATTTATATTAATTTTTGGAAGTTCATTACCAAATCTAAAATTTGGTACACAGTAGACACTCAATAAACAGTTGTGAAATGGAAATAAATTGACCTAAATAAAAAGGATTTTTAAATCATAGCTCCTGATGCTTTTGGTTAATCGAGGTCATAATATTCCTGCAAGCAATTCAGCTCTATTTTAAAAAGATTGAGGACCAAGTGGGTGCATAAATGTGCTATTCTTTTTGGAGGGATTTGGGGGTGAACAGACCTGAGTAGGAGTGAATACCTATATTTAAGGAGCCCAAACTTGAAGCCAGAGGCCAGGAACTTCATGAAACCGTACAAGGTCAGCAATGCCTTGGGAAGTTCAGAAAAAACCTCTCTGCAGCCTCTCACCATGGGTGGAGCTACCCTTCTCAAGTATCAAGAAACCCAAGGCTTAAGCCAAATTGCTGTTAAGAGAAAGCAAATATAGAAGCTCAGTTTGTTTTTTGTTTCTAAGAGGGAACTGAACACAGATGGGCCATTCCTTAGATTTACAATGCAGTAAATCAGACAGTTAAAAGGTTACAGACAGAGTGGTTTGAAGAGGAATCAACTGCAGTTTAAATGTGCCTCATTTCAGTACAAGCTTTCCTGGCCCAAAGTTTAAGGAGTAGTGTCTGTTTTCCACTTAAATATATGTATTTTGTGCAATGGAAGCTTGGGCTATCAAAAGTTCATTATGTTTCCTGATTAGATCCCATCACCCTGACTGGAGAAGCACCACAATCTTTACAGCATCCTTAAAATCTTCCTCTCATCTCCTTCACTCTCACTCCCCATCCCGACACTCACTGCCAAAGCAGCAGTAATGTGAAGTGGTTTCCTCTTCATTTCCCTCTGTTCTCCCTTGAAACTGTGTGTGTGTGTGTAGAGAGAGAGAGAAAGAGAAAGAGAGAGATTGGAGTTGAGGCACTATGAAAAGTGTGGGACTACTTTTTACAAGATTTCAACTGGGATATTAAAACCCCACTTGGTTGTGAAAAATGAAGAGGAAAGTGTGTTCGAAAAGCTAGGGTGTTGGCTGAACGATTTGGAGCCAGAAGATCATTGCCCTGTACCGCTCTCTCCTCATTTCTCTTAGTTGGCTGCTGCTCTGGCCCCATTAAGGCCCCTTCCCCCACCTTCATGGTACCTTCCCAGACCTTTCAAACCCTGAGTCATTCTTTCTGGATCTACCCATTACTGATTCTGTGACCTTGAGCAGGTTGCTTCACCTCTCTGTGTTTCAATTTGCTTATCTGTAAAATAAGAAAATAGAAGGGGGTAATCAAAGTACCCATTTTCCAGACTTGCCTAAGATTTAAGAGTGACTTTACATAGCATGCTTACAAATGTCACATAGTGGGACTTCCCAGGTGGTCTAGTGGCTAAGATTCCAAACTTGCCATGCAGAGGACCCAGGTTTGATCCCTTGTCAGGGAACTAGATCCCACACATCCTCAACTAAGAATTCTTAGGCCACAAGTAAAGATCACACATGCTGCAGCAAAGACTGAAGATCCCACGTGCGAAGACCCAATGCAGCCAAATAAATACATAAATATTTTTTTAAATGCCACATTCGTAAGTCCTACCAGTTTACTCTTGTTACTTTATTTATTGAAAGTGAAGTAAAATCCTTTGAGAATAAGGATCTGTGTCTTAAAAAGTGTGAAAACTCCTGCTAAAGTTTTGTCCCTCTTGCAGTATGTGTTAAATGAATATATTGGTTCTTCTCCCTCTCAAACTATTCGATTTGTCTCATCTGCCTCTATCCATCATCTGAATGAAGGCTTTTCCCAAAGGTCTGCACCAAGATCTCATGCTTCCCCTTCCACTTTGGGATTTTATTTGTTTCCATGGCTACAAATATTGTCACCAGTCAGGTAACTTCCACATTTCTGTTTTTATCCAAATAAATCTTTTAAAAATACTTTAAGCAAAAATGCTTGTAATCCTTTCAATTAAGAGACTGCAAAGCAGAATGACAACTGTATACATTATGGATAGCACTGTGGTTTTCAACATGAATTCAGAGATAGACCAGGCTCCTATGAAGTTTTAAAACTAGAATTTTGGAAATTGACTCTTTGTGAATGCCAATTAAGAAAATAACTTTTTAACGAGTGCTTACTCTGCAAAATCTGTATCTTCAAATCATGAGCCAGCTTCCTCTTTCCTCACATCTCCATCCCAGGAGGCATGAATTACTCTATATTTTCCTGATGGCAAACTTGACTGTGTCCAACTTCCCCCCGTCTATTTTGTTGTTGTTGTTCGGTTGCCCTTAGCTGGTCATAATTGTTAAGGATTGAATAGTACATTTATGCAGGAGGTCAGCAGTAAGGCTTATAAAGAAAAGGGGCAGAAACTAGACAATAAAGAACAGAAATAAACAATAAAACATGTCACAGATGGCTTGGCAGCCAAGAGGATAGTGACAATCTTTTCATCCTTTTAAAGCATGGCTTTCGTTTCCTCCTTTGCATGCCCACCAGCTTCAAAGCTCATGTTTCTTGTAATGTCTACTTGCCATTGTTTTACATTCTTGATGGGCACACTTAAGGATGTCAACTGGAATTTGGTAACAGAATAAATTCTTTGTAATATGACTGTCTACTGCTAGTAAACATCAAGACTGCTAATATGTGTTGAGTTTATATTCCAAGCTAAGTGCTTTTACTTTATTTCATTTAATCTTCTCAATGACTCTGGAGAGATGTTCTACCCTTATCTCCATTTTAAAGGTAAGAAACTTGAATCTCAGAGAAGTTAAGGGCCTAAGACAGGCTCTCATTACAGTTAACAAGAAGTGAAGCCAAAATTTCAATTCAAATCTCATCAAAAACCATTGTTGTTAATGACTTCTCTGTACTGTTGTCTTAGTCCATTGGGGCCACTGTGACAAAACACTACAGGCTGCTGCTGCTGCTAAGTCGCTTCAGTCGTGTCCAACTCTGTGCGACCCCATAGACGGCAGCCCACCAGGCTCCCCCGTCCCGGGGATTCTCCAGGCAAGAACACTGGAGTGGGTTGCCATTTCCTTCTCCAATGCATGAAAGTGAAAAGTGAAAGTGAAGTCGCTCAGTCATGTTCAATGCTTCGTAGCCCCATGGACTGCAACCTACCAGGCTCCTCTGTCCATGGGATTTTCCAGGCAAGAGTACTGGAGTGGGGTGCCATTGCCTTTTCCACACCACAGGCTGGGTGTCTTATAAACAGCAGGAATTTACTGCTCAGAGTTCAGGAGACTGGAAGTTAGATTAGGGTGTCAATATGGTTGCACACTGGTGAGAGCTCTCTTCTAGACTGCAGACTGCCTGAACCTCAGATGAGAAAGAGGTGAAGGAGCTCTCTGTGGTCTCCTTTATAAGGGCACTAATCCCATTCACGAAGACCCCGCCTTCATGACCCAATGACCTCTTAGGGTCCCACCTTCAAAAACCAGCACCTTGGTGGTTAGCATTTCAACATATGAATTCTGGGGCAGGGAGAAGGGGGACACAAATATTCAGACCGCAGTAACTCTTCTTACAATTTATATTAGCTAATAATTTTCATAAACAGAGTTTAAAAATCACTGCCAAACCTGGGCACAGGGAAACGAAGTGAAGCAAAATGTTGAATGACACACAATTCAGAAAATCAGTATTTGATTTTCAAAAGTCATCAAAAACTGACAAAATCCCACAAATTATTCAGCATGCCTAAATTCTTCAGTTTCAGTTGAGTTCATCTAAATAATGTGCTCTGAATATCCATGGATAGTGTGCTCTGAATATCCATGGACATTCATGATCATTTACATAGATATGGATGCTTTCATAACCATATGCATTAGGACTCCACAACTGGAATCATGTGGCCCCTGACCACTGTGCTGTTGGTCAAGGATCTGGGCCTCTCACCAGACCCCAGCTGCCTGCGGCGGGGCATTTACTGCAGTGTTGCAGGGTCATGTTTCAATATTGATTATTACAGTTGTTGAACATGAGTCATGCCATTGTACAGAACCTACTGCCAAGTCCCTAAAGAATTATGGCAAAGATACAAAAATCTCCTCTGAAAGAATGATGACTGACATAAATCTATAATGGACCTTTCCTAAGAAGGAACTAAGACCTCATGTAATAAATACGTTCATATTTTATTCACGTCTATCTGAGGTTCCAGAACACAGCCTTTGACTGTATCAATATCTCATACTAAATACAAGATTTGAAGTGAAACACTCTAGAAGAGCTCCATTCATTGGGACCCCTGCTCTCTCTGGACACGAGGTTTCCATCAGTTTAAGAGAAGGTATTTGAAATGCTTTTCCACCCATGCACGAAGCAGTTCCTTTTTAACCAGAAGGCACTGTATTGATAAATTTATCCACCAGGCACAAAAAGGTAGTCTCCTTAGATTAGATTCATTAAAATAAAAAGCTTAACCCTGGGTTTTATCGAAAAGAAATATTTAGGTATTATCCTGGACATGACTTTCTTTTGAAGGCACTGGGGAATATTTAAGAGAAAATATTTAATTGGGAAAACGTGTTGCTTTATCTACAGTCAAGTGTCAGGGTCACTAGAATAGGCACTTGAGAAAGATTGAGAAACACAAAGCATCATGGCAGAAGAGGTCCAGGAATCAGGGCACCTGAAATGTGATTTCTGTTAATGTTGCCGCATTTCATTGTATCCATTTGTCCAATCTTACCAATAATTTGGAATCAACTACAAAGATGTTTTAGAGGACTGTGTATCACATAGTAGTCCTTTAAAGTTAATTATAATTGCCATGTAATATCAGAAGGTTATTAAACCAAATGTTCTCTTGACTATTAGTGTTGATTTTGTCTATATCATGTTTATGCCTGCCCAGAAAGGATTTGGAAGCATATTTTATCATGAAGAAGGCTGAGCACTGAAGAATTGATGCTTTTGAACTGTGGTGTTGGAGAAGACTGTTGAGAGTCCCTTGGACTGCAAGGAGATCCAACCAGTCCATTCTGAAGGAGATCAGCCCTGGGATTTCTTTGGAAGGAATGATGCTAAAGCTGAAACTCCAGTACTTTGGCCACCTCATGCGAAGAGTTGACTCATTGGAAAAGACTCTGATGCTGGTAGGGATTGGGGGCAGGAGAAGAAGGGGATGACAGAGGATGAGATGGCTGGATGGCATCACCTACTCAATGGACATGAGTTTGGGTGAACTCTGGAAGTTGGTGATGGAGGGAGGCCTGGTGTGCTGCAGTCCATGGGGTCACAAAGATCGGACATGACTATGGGACTGAACTGAACTGAAATGAAGTTTTATATTCTCCTAATCTGAATAGATATTCTGGGGTAACCAAACATATGACTGCCACATGGGAAAGTTGAGGCACAGCTTTGGTGTTTTGGTAGTGATTGATGTTTAAAAAGAATGGTGTCTTGCATGAACTTCGAGGAACCACTGTATTTCAGTGGTCTGAAGAGGGAGAAATCCTAGTGAAAGTGATTGGAGAGAAGTTAGGGAGCACAGGAAGAGGAAATCTATACTCAAAAGAGAGGATAAATGTCTGAGTCCCTTGCCATGACCACACCTTTCAATGCTGTACTTCAAACAGAAGAGAGGAAAGATGGGAAATGCTCGAGAGGAAAAAGACAGACAACTGAGACTCTGACTTTCATCTCCTCTGAGAAACTGGATAAATGATAAGCTGACACATGTAGGTACATGGAGGGGCTGAACGGGAGCCCATACCAGAGAACTGCAAGCTCTTTAAACAGGAAGTGGTGATGTGGCTGGAGAGGACGTAAACCCCATCCTCTCTGCTCCTGTTTGTTTTGTAACACAGAACTGTTTGGTATCCTGGGACACCTACACTTTTTGCACTAGTGACTGGGGCTCTTCCTGCACAGATTGCTACCCACCCACCACAGCAGAGCAGACTCAAGCCTGAGGCATGCAGAGTTGGCTGAAAGGACACCAAGCCATGTGCCCAAATCTGAGACAAAAGGCAGAGTGGGTGGACAGTCCTGGAACAATAATCTACCACTATCTCTGCCATTCTTTACCCTCTTCACCAACTCCCCAAAATGTGAAAATTAAGTTTCTTAAACGCCTCTTTCAAAGCAAACATTATAATGAAGATGTGAATTTGGCATTGATTTTGTTTTCTTTATATACAGAAGCTGCAATCCTGTCTCAAGTTTCAAAATTCCTTGGTTTCTCACCAAACTCAGCCCTTTGAGCCTCAGCACCCATAACACAGGAATGGAGCAAGAACAAAGGTTTTCATGAACTACTTTCAACAGTCATTATCAAATCTCTCAGCCATTCCCACTAATATCTTGGTGAAACTGTGCCTTCCTTGCCTGTCCCTGCCCTGACTTGGTTTCTTGTGCTCCCTCCTAACCCACTTCTGTTAGGTTGTTAGCTTTGGGTCCTCAAACCTTTGAATTTCCATGGATAACTTCTGAGAGCCTTGAACAAGTCCTCAGATCCTGTGAATAACTGTGCGTGAATGTGAATTTTTAGGCAAGATGTCCATGGTTTTCATCAGTTTAAGAGCTAATGACCTCAGTTCAGTTCAGTTCACTTCAGTCGCCCAGTCATGTCCGACTCTTTGCGACCCCATGAATCACAGCACGCCAGGCCTCCCTGTCCATCACCAACTCCCGGAGTTCACCCAAACTCATGTGCATCGAGTCAGTGATGCCATCCAGCCATCTCATCCTCTGTCGTCCCCTTCTCCTCCTGCCCCCAATCCTTCCCAGCATCACAGTCTTTTCCAATGAGTCAACTCTTCACATGAGGTGGCCAAAATATTGGAGTTTCAGCTTCAGCATCAGTCCTTCCAATGAACACCCAGGGCTGATCTCCTTCAGGATGGACTGGTTGGATCTCCTTGCAGTCCAAGGGACTCTCAAGAGTCTTCTCCAACACCACAGTTCAAAAGCATCAATTCTTCGGCACTCAGCCTTCTTCACAGTCCAACTCTCACATCCATACATGACCACTGGGAAAGCCATTGCCTTGACTAGATGGACCTTTGTTGGCAAAGTAATGTCTCTGTTAATATGCTATCTAGGTTGGTCATAACTTTCCTTCCAAGGAGTAAGCGTCTTTTAATTTCATGGCTGCAATCACCATCTGCAGTGATTTTGGAGCCCCCAAAAAAGTCTGACACTGTTTCCACTGTTTCCCCATCTATTTCCCATGAAGTGATGGGACCGGATGCCATGATCTTTGTTTTCTGAATGTTGACCTTTAAGCCAACTTCTTCACTCTCGTCTTTCTCTTTCATCAAGAGGCTTTTTAGTTCCTCTTCACTTTCTGCCATAAGAGTGGTGTCATCTGCATATCTGAGGTTATTAATATTTCTCCCAGCAGTCTTGATTCCAGCTTGTGCTTCTTCCAGCCCAGCGTTTCTCATGATGTACTCTGCATAGAAGTTAAATAAGCAGGGTGACAATATTCACCCTTGACACACTCCTTTTCCTATTTGGAACCAGTCTGTTGGTCCATGTCCAGTTCTAACTGTTGCTTCCTGACCTGCACACAGGTTTCTCAAGAGACAGGTCAGGTGGTCTGGTATTCCTATCTCTTTCAGAATTTTCCACAGTTTATTGTGATCCACACAGTCAAAGGCTTTGGTATAGTCAATAAAGCAGAAATAGATGTTTTTCTGGAACTCTCTTGCTTTTTCCATGATCCAGCGGATGCTGGCAATTTGATCTCTGGTTCCTCTGCCTTTTCTAAAACCAGCCTGAACATCTGGAATTTCATGGTTCACGTATTGCTAAAGCCTGGAATGGGTGAATTTAACTCAGATGACCATTATATCTACTACTGTGGGCAGGAATCCCATAGAAGAAATGGAGCAGCCATCATGGTCAACAAAAGAGTCCAAAATGCAGTACTTGGATGCAATCTCAAAAACGACAGAATGATCTCTGTTTGTTTCCAAGGCAAATCATTCAATATCACAGTAATCCAAGCCTATGCCCCAACCAGTAATGCTGAAGAAGCTGAAGTTGAACGGTTCTATGAAGACCTACAAGACCTTTTAGTACTAACACCCCAAAAAGATGTCCTTTTCATTATAGGGGACTGGAATGCAAAAGTAGGATGTCAAGAAACACCTGGAGTAACAGGCAAATTTGGCCTTGGAGTATGGAATGAAGCAGGGCAAAGGCTAATAGAGTTTTGCCAAGAGAACACACTGGTCATAGCAAATACCCTCTTCCAACAATACAAGAGAAGTCTCTACACATGGACATCACCAGATGGTAAACACTGAAATCGGATTGATTATATTCTTTGCAGCCAAAGATGGAGAAGCTCTATACAGTCAGCAAAGCAAGACCAGGAGCTGACTGTGGCTAAGATCATGAACTCCTTATTGCCAAATGCAGACTTAAATTGAAGAAAGTAGGGAAAACCACTAGACCATTCAAAGTGAAGAAGTGAAGTCATTCAGTCGTGTCTGACTCTTTGCGACCCCATAGACTGTAGCCTACCAGGCTCCTCTGTTCATGGGATTTTTCAGGCAATAGTACTGGAGTGGATTGCCTTTTCCTTCTCAAGGGGATCTTCCCAACCCAGGGCTCAAAGCCAGGTCTCCCACATTGTAGACAGACACTTTACCATCTGATCCACCAGGGAAGTCCAGACCATTCAGGTAGGACCTAAATCAAATCCCTTATGATTATACAGTGGAAGTGACAAATAGATTCAAGGGACTAGATCTGATAGACAGAGTGCCTGACAAATTATAGATGGAGGTTCGTGACATTGTACAGGAGACAGGGATCAAGACCATCCCCATGGAAGAGAGATGCACAAAAGCAAAATGGCTGTCTGAGGAGGCCTTACAAATAGCTGTGAAAAGAAGAGAAGCAAAATACAAAAGAGAAAAGGAAAGGTATAAGCATCTGAATGCTAATGACCTAGTAGGTCAATATTTCCAAATCCTTTCTCCTATACATGTTTGGAAACTGGTTCTGTCTATTCTAAGTCCAAAGGAAGAGGCACATGCTGTCTGCGAGCAGTCCTCCAGATATCAAAGTAAGACAACCAGCACACCCTCTGAAATCTCTTCCACTTGAAAGTCTTTGTACCCTCCTTTAGGAGAAGAGAAAGAGTTTTTCTAGTTGTCCAAGAATTAAGAGTTGAGAGAATTCCCAGGAGAATTGACTTGGTACTCAATACTCCTCCAGTAAAAGTTCTATGGTTCTTAAGCAAAGCTGCATCTTTCTTTTCTTCCTGCCTCATGACTCTTGACACTCATCATTTTATTGGGAATTTGCAGTACCTTTGTTGGGACCAATCTTGAATTGCTCTTTTGTCCTGGAGGAGGTAAATTCTTTCCCTTTCTTTCCAGATGACTGCTTCCCTTCCTGTGTTTTGGTCTTCTCTGCTTCTGGGCATTTCACTTAGCTTAGCCCCTCCCTATGGAGACTTCTGATGGATGACAAAATAAGCACTGCATTACCCTTCAGAGAAGCTATGGTTGGTTAAACCACAGTGAACAAGATGAGGGATTCCAGTCACTTACACTTGCTTGTTTGGATTGGATTTTATGGAGGAATAACGCTCTATTCACTTCTGAAAATAAGATCCTTTGCCTGCAAACTTAAGTAGAGTATATGGGTAGTTTCTTTTCACATTATGTTATCTCAAGGCTGGCCATTAATTGGCTTGCAACTACACTCACAGGGTCTGTCCAGTGGTTGCCCATCAGCCTAGACTCCCACAGGTATCTCGCATTCACCTCACATACAACTCATCATTATTTTTCCTTCTAAATGAGCCTTTCCTCCCATATTAGCTGTACCAGTTAGAAGCAGTCCTCTCAGCAACCTAAGTCAGAAAAAAATTTGGAGATTTCTCTTGAGTCTTTCTTCTTCTTAGAGTTCTCCATAAAATCAGTTTCCTTCTTATTCCAGTGTTAAACCCCAAGTATTTCTCAAACCCATCCTCTTGTCTCTGCTCTAACTACTATTGCCCATTTTCAACTTTTAGGTGATCATCTCTCAGCTGAGACTCCTCAGTTCAGTTCAGTTCAGTCACTCAGTCGTGTCCAACTCTTTGTGACCCCATGAATCGCAGCACGCCAGGCCTCCCTGTCCATCACCAACTCCTGAAGTTCACTCAGACTCCCATCTATTGAATCAGTGATGCCATCCAGCCATCTCATCCTCTGTCGTCCCCTTCTCCTCCTGCCCCAAATCCCTCCCAGCATCAAAGTCTTTTCCAATGAGTCAACTCTTTGCATGAGATGGCCAAAGTACTGGAGTTTCAGCTTCAGCATCATTCCCTCCAAAGAAATCCCAGGGCTGATCTCCTTCAGAATGGACTGGTTGGATCTCCTTGCAGTCCAAGGGACTCTCAAGAGTCTTCTCCAACACCACACTTCAAAAGCATCAATTCTTCGGTGCTCAGCTTTCTTCACAGTCCAACTCTCACATCCATACAAGACCACTGGAAAAACCATAGCCTTGACTAGACGGACCTTTGTTGGCAAAGTAATGTCTCTACTTTTCAATATGCTATCTAGGTTGGTCATAACTTTCCTAGAAATCAATAATAATGATAATAATAAACTAGGGATGACCAATGCTTAATGGGCGCTTATCACAAGTTTAGACTTTATTGATGTGCTTTGTATGCCTTATTTCATGTAATCCTCACTATAACCCTATGGGCGTAGGCATCTGGTATTTTTATCTCCACTCTGAAAGATGGGAAAATTTGAGGCTTGCAAGTGGAGAGAAACTTTCTCAAAGTAAATCCAGGTCTTTCTGTCTTCAATGAATGAGCTTTTATGACAAAGAGTCTCTGATTTCTGTGAAATTAGAGTTTCCTGGTTGTCTCATTTAAAATACAAACACAATATAAATATGACAAATCCACAGCTAACATCATATTCAACATGAAAAGCTGATTGCTTTCCCTCCAAGATCAAGAATAAGAACAGGATCCCCACTCTTGACACTTTCATTCAACATAGTACTGGTAGTCCTAGCCAGAGCAATTAGGCAAGAAAAGAAATAAAAGGCATCCGAATAAAAAAGGAATAAGTGAAGCTGTCACTATTTTCAGATGAAATGATGATATTATTTATAGAAAACCCTAAAGACTGTTAGAATAAACAAATTAAATAAAGTTGCAGGATATAAAATCAATAGACAAATGCATTTCTATACTAATAATGAATGATCAAAATCACATTTACAATTGCATTAAAAATAATGAAATATCTAGGAAAAATTTAACCAAGGAGGTGAAAGATCTATACACTGAATTCTATAAAAAAATCAATGAAAGAAAATGAAGAAGACACAAATAAATTAAAAGATATATTCTATGCTCATGTATTGAAAGACTCAATATTGTTAAAATGTCTATACTTTTAACATATATCTTTAACTTTTAAAGATATATAGATTAAATGCAATCCTATCAAAATATCAATGGCATTTTTCACAGAAATTGAACAGTCCTAAGAAACATAGACTCTGAATCGCCAAAGCAATCTTGAGGAAGAACAAAGCTACAGGTATAATGCTCCCTAATTTCAAACTACATTACAAGGCTAGAGTAATCAAAACAGTATGATTTTGGTGTTGAAACAGACATGTAGAGCAATGGAACAGAATAGAGAAATCAGAAATAAACCTAAGTATATATAGTCAGTTTCTACTAAAGGAGCCAAGGCTATTCAATGGGGAGAAAGGCTGCATTTTCAATAAGTGGTGCTGGGAAAATTGGACAGCCACATGCAAAAAAGTTAAGTTGGATCAGTATCATACATCAGACACAAAAATTGACTCAAAATGAATTAAATACTTCAATGTAAGACTGGAAACCATAAAACTCCTTGAAGAAAACATAAGTGGTAAGCTCCTTGACTTTGGTCTTGGCGATGATTTTTAGAGTTTACACCAAAAGAAAAGGCAACAAAAGCAAAAATCAACAAATATGACTATACTAGAGAAAGGCAGATACCATATGATATCACTTAATATGTGGAATCTAAAAAAAGAAAAGGTACAAATGAACTTATTTACAAAAGAGAAATAGAGTCACAGATGTAGAAAACAAACAATGGTTATGGAGGGGAGGGGCTCAGGAGAGGGGGATAATTGGGAGATTGGGCTTGAGATACACACACTACTATAAAATAGAAAACTAATAAGGACTCACTGTATAGCACAGGGAACTGTACTCAATACTCTGTAATGACCTATATGGGAAAAGTATTAAGTGTGGATTTATGGTATGTATAAGTGATTCACTCTGCCGTACACCTGAAACTAACACAACATTGTAAATCAGCTCTACTCTAACATTTTTTTTTAAGGTGGGGATGTATCAAACTAAGAACTCCACTTAGCAAAGGAAAACATCAACAAAATGAAAAGATAACCTATAAAATGGGATAAAATGTTTGCAACTCATATAGCTGACAAAAACCAGTATACGTGCATGCTTAGTTGCTCAGTCATGTCCAGCTCTTTGCAACCCCATGGACTGTAGCCCATCAGGCTTCTCTGTCCATGGGATTTTCCAGGCAAGAATACTGGAGTGGGTTGCCATTTCCTTCTCCAGGAGATCTTCCTGACCCAGGTATTGAATCCAGGTCTCCTACATTGCAGGCACATTCTTTACTGTCTGAGCTACCAGGGAAGCCCTCTGAGTTACCAGGGAGTCAATATCCAAAATATATAAAGAACTCATTTAAATCAGCATCAAAAAAACAAACCATTCAATTTGAAAATAGGCGCAATATGTGAATAGACTTTTTTTTTCTTTCAAAGAAGACATACAGATAGCCATGAAAAGATACTCAACGTCCCTCTTCATTAGGGGAAATGCAAATCAAAACCACAATGCGATTCCACCTCACACCTGTCCCAGTGGCTATTATCAACAAATAACAAGTATTAGTGAGGATGTAGAGAATGAGGAACACTTGTGCACTGTGGGTGGGAATATAAATTGGTGTAGCTACTATGGAAAACAGATGGAGGGGTCTCAAAAAATTAAAAATAGAACTACCAAAAACCAAGTCGATGCAGCAATTCCACTTCTGGACAGTTATCCAAAACACATGACAACCTTAGCTTGCAAATATGTGTTGTGTATGTATATTCCCTCTGTTTTAAAGTCTTAAACGGTCTCCCATTTCTTTAGCATGTCATAACACTCAAGACCTTCTATCATCCTTTTTCTTGTAGGAGATTGTTAATGTATCAGCCTGCAATATATCACAGCTCCCATACTTTTGATAGGCCTCTCTCACACTGACTATGGGCTTAGCCAGTTGGATACTAGCAAGTGAATCCAAGTGAAGGCTTGAAAATGCTTTCACTCCTGTGGCTCTCTGGGAACACTTGATGTTCTTTAAATGAAGAATCCAAGTGAACTCTTTCAGGATGAGAGACCACACCCCAGGTATCCTAACTGATACCTCAGATGTGTGAGTTAGGTCATCCTATCCTGGCCAAGCTGGTCCAGACCCAAAGAACTCCCCAGCTGATCCACAGATTCATGAGTATTAATAAATATAATGGTGGTTATTTTGAGCCCTGGGGCTTCCCTGGGGCTTCCCTGGTGACTCAGTGTTAAAGAATCTGCCTGCAATGTAGGAGACCTGGCTTTGATTTCTGGGGTTGGGAAAATCCCCTGGAGAAGGGCACTCCAGTATTCTTGCCTGGAGTATTCCATGGGCAGAGGAGCCTGGCAGGCAACAGTCCATAGGGTCGTAAACAGTTGGACATGACTGAAATGACTTAGCAGCAGCAGCTTTCGAGCCATAAAATTTTAGGGTGGTTTGTTACACAGAAAAAGCCAACTGATACACCTGCCTCCCCTGCCACCTTCATCTCTCACCCTCCTCACTGGCCACTCCTTGGCTACCAAGAGCGTTCTGCTTATTGGCCTGGGATTCTTGCCTCATTGGCTTCACTTCACTGGGAACATGCTTCCTCTCAGCTTGGTTAACTCTGACTCATCCTTTCCTACTTCGTTTGGATTTTATCTCCTTATTCCTTCCTTGATGCTTCTATCCTAGTTTCCTATGGCCTTTCAGGCTGACTTAGGTAGCTACCTCTTCTAAACGTTCTCAAGTATCCCCATTACCATATCTCCAAATACTTTTATAATGGCCTGTTTATGAGTCTACTTCCCTGCTAGCTGTTGGGATTTAGGAAGACATGGTCTATGCTTTGCTTCCTTAGTAGCTCAGCAGTAAGGAATCTGCCTGCCAATGTAGGAAACTTGGGTTCAGTCCTTGGGTCAGGAAGATCCTCTGGAGAAGGAGATGGCAACCCACTCCAATATTCTTGCCTGGGAAATCCCATGGACAGAGGAGGCTGGCGGGCTACAGTCAGTCCATGGGGTCGCAGAAGAGTCAGACGCCACTTTGCAACTAAACAACAACAACAGGTCTTATCTTTATTCTTTCTTTATTCCTGCCAACACCAAGCAGAGAGGCTGACACTTAGTAGCCAATAAAATGTGTTGAGCCAATGAAGGAATGAAACCCAGGAGGTGGTCTTAAGCTAGGTAGGGAAAGCCCCCCAGATCAGTAGATACTGGTTTATATTGACACTCATTAATTCAACTTTTATATTTCTTTGTCTTACTTCAAAAAGATGGGAAATGCAAGGAAAACAAAACAAAACAGAAAACAAAACAAAACAGAAAAAAACAAATGGATAAACTCTAGACAAAGAACATATGAGTAGGGCAGAGACTGATGAGACTTCAACCATTTGGTTTGGGAGATGGTAGAAAAGGGTGGAAAGTAGCTAAATTAAACCCACTGAAAGGAGGTCTGAGGTAGACTGTTTCAACTGTTCAAGTGTTCAAAATAGAAATCAGAACCCATTTTCCAATGGGTTTCCTATTGCTGGGTAGAAAAGAGAAAAGAGAATTTTCCTTTCCTTTCTCTCTTCCAAACCTCCTAGTGCAATCGTAAAACTCACCCCAGACAGAGTTGATAAACTGACAGATAGTATCAAATGTCAGGCAGGGCTTGTTTCCATCCCCAGGCTCTTGGGAACAGTGCGAACAGATTGTTCCTGCCAGAGTATCTCATTATTTTAAGCAAATTGAATTTCTCATTGACTATGTTGAAAGGTTGTACGCTAGTTATAATTACCAGTTTTACTTAATTTCCTTTTATAAATAGGTTGGTACTCTGTACTTGAAAGTAGTCTGTTGATTACTGACTTTTTTTTTTCTCTTGGCCTCAGGGACTGTTTAGAGCAGAAACTGCTGACAGAGTGAGTTTAATGAAACAAATACATGTCCAATTACAAGACAGTGCGAGTGTGTGTGAGGGTACATACAGGACCACAGGTAGCAAATACGCAATAAGTCAGAACCCCATGTCTGACTGAGTACAGAAGAGACTTGTGTTATGATGCTGGGTTAGCTGTATTGGAGCTGCTGGAAAAAGCAGCCATTTGTAGCCCTGGGAGTTGAGAGGCTAGGAAATGTTCCCTCTGTAGAATTATCTTCTTCATCTGAACAGCCAGAGATTTCTACTCATGGAAACCCTATGTCCTAATGAAAGTCAGCTTCTTGAAAAAGTGCAAGTATATTATCTGGGAAAGGGAAGAGATCAAATTGCCAGTTTCACAGCAACATTTAATAAAATATACATTTTTTGGTTTTTCTAGTTATCACAATAATGCATTTTTTGTCAGAACATTTAGAAAATGAAGAAATGCAAGGGAGAAAAATCATAGAAATTATAATTCCACCACCCAGAAATCACCACTAAAATTTCATAGATTTAAAAAACTTCCCTATATATGTATTTATGTAAATATATGCTCATATGCATAACTTCATATCTGATTTTTATCACTATTAATATACTGAAAGCATATCCCCACGTTATGCACCCTTCAAAGTATAACTTTTAATGATCAACTATTATTCCGTATTGTGGGTAGAGTGTGGCATCTTTAGAGCCATCCCATTATTATTTCATGTCTCATTTCATTTATTCATCATTCCTAATGTTATAAATAACTCAATATTGAACATTCCCATAATGACTCATTGTGCATAGGTTTCACTAATCCCTTTTAGTAAATTCAAAGAAATAAGATTTTTGATTTAGGCGTTTTGAGCTCTTTTAGTTCTTAATACAGATGATGAAATTGATTTTTTAGAAATGTTGTGTCAGTTTATACCCACTTAAAAGTATATTAGACTGCAAGCTTTACCATATACTTGTGAACAGCAGGAATTAAATATTCTAAGATATTGTCACTGTGATAAATTCAAAGGTCTACTTTATTGTTTTAATTTGCATTTCTCTTGGTCCTTACAGGGATAAACAATTTCATTTGTCTATGACAGCAGTTTAATGTATGCATTCTGCACTAGAAGGGACTGGGATATGAAAGGATGGGGTTCAGACAAATGTCTTGATGGAAAATGGCAAGAAAAGAAAGAACTATGCAGAGCTTAGACATAGCTGCCCAAAAGAGCCAGCTGAGGAATTTATGAAGACTTTGAATTAACTGGTCATGGAGAGGCAAGGCCTTGGTGTTTTCTAAAAGACAGAAAGGGAGCAGGGGATGGAGCTTTGCAGGAAGCGTCTAGGCTGCTTTGGTGGGATTCTGGGAGAGGGTGAAGGGGTCCAGCTTGAAGGCATGGGCTCCTTCAGGGCTGCTGATGGTAATAGGGCAAGGAAGTTATCAAGACAGAACCAGAGATGAAAATAGCTTAGAACATCTCTCTGCTTTCCTTTATACTACTCACTCTCAATTTGGGGCTGATAATTCTGCCATTTATTATAGAACTTACTTTCCAGGTAGGGTTGATAATCCAGCTAGTAAATTGTTCTGGTTCCTGGTTTTTCTTGCTCCGGGGTGAGTTTTAGGCACTTTCTTGCTCCTAAACTCCTCTCTGAAAGATTAGCAAATAATGGCTAAAAGGGAGGATTGGGGGTTATCTGTGGATTCCAAATAGCCTTGACCCCTGTTGCCACAAAAAAGAAAATAGCAAATTAACCTTCAGAAGCTTTTTCTCCCCATTCCATCACCCAGTGTAGAGTTGCTACAAGATTGGCGTGTGTGTGTGTAAATGTGTGT
This sequence comes from Oryx dammah, assembly GCF_014754425.2. Taxonomy (NCBI): domain Eukaryota; kingdom Metazoa; phylum Chordata; class Mammalia; order Artiodactyla; family Bovidae; genus Oryx; species Oryx dammah. The sequence continues at coordinate 67,971,617 of NW_024070194.1, forward strand.
AAGTGTGTGCATGTGCTTATGATTGCATGTCTCCCTTGTGTGTTGCACTTGGGTCCTAGAGCATTTTTATAGCCCTGGAGATGACCAAACACCTAGAAGAGTGGCCTTACCCATGTTCGCTTCCATGGGGGTGTGGAAGGTTGCTGAGCTGCCCATGAAGAGACCGGCACTTGGCTGCCCCAAATTCCTGCCTCGATTGAAAAGCTGCCTAGCCGGAGGTGGGCATCTCAAACCCACTAGTCTCAGGGTCCTGAGGACACTGCTCCTAGTGTCTGAGGAAGGGCTAGGGCTTTAGCCAGTGTTATAGCAGCAGTAAGATGTGAAACAGTAGAAAACTGAGTTGGGAAATCTGGATTATAGCTGCGTTCTCCACCAACCACAGGCTAAATGACTTTTGAGAACTCACCTAATTTCTGTGGTTCTTAACTTTTCTCACATGAACAGTGAGGACAGTGGCTCTTGTCCTCTGCTGTGGAAAGGACATATTTCCTTCCCCAGCTGGCCAGACCCTGGAGTATTCACTGAATGCTCATCCTCCTTGGTTTCACGTCCTATCAAATGGGAGTGAACGCTACCACCACAATTACCTAACCCAAGTGGTTGAACAGTGTAGTGATCCAGTAAGTTGATGTGGATGAAAGCTCTAGGGGCTGTGTAGACTGATGAAAACAGCAGGGAGGGTTTAAACCGACATTTCAATGGAAGGAGGCAGTGCTCTGCTAATATTAGCATCCACACCAGAGTGGGGTGGAGGGTATGTTTTTAAATCATGTGATCAAGCCTGGAGTAGCCTGAGAATAGCTAGAGGCTTCTTAGTTCCATTAACGACTTGCAGGTAATGTTGTGGTTTAGTCCTAAATCTTGTCTGACTCTTGCAACCCCATGGACTGTGTAGCCGGCCAGGTTCCTCTGTCCATGGAATTTTCCCGGCAAGAGGAGTGGAGTGGGTTGCCATTTCCTTCTCCAGCGGATCTTTCTGACCCAGAGATTGAACTCAGGTCTCCTGCATTGCAGGTGGGTTTTTTACTAAGTCACCAGGGATGTCCATGACTTCTTTTGATAAAGATACAGTCTAATGTATTTCTTTAATGCTGTTTGAAATGTCAAAATATATTAATTACTAAGACCAAACTTATATCATCTACAAGCCCTGAAAGAGCTGCCCCTGGCTTGTTCCCCTGACCCAGACACCACACTGAGCATCACTGCTCTGGAGGAAATCATAAGATGAGTGCCATGGCTCCCCAACATGTTTCTGGGTAACCCAGGGTGGCACAGCAGTGCCTCTGGGCCAACTTCGAAATCACAGAAGCTACAAGTTTCCTCTGAGGTTTGGAGGAGTGAATGACAGGTGTGGGGTCCTAGATCAGACCAAGGTAATTTGTCTCACTGATCTGCCTTTTCCTTTCAGTGAAAAGCTTTCAAGTTGATGCAAATTTCCTCCCACGGCTCCAAGTTCAATAGCAATACTGGGAAGATCCTAGTGGGTGGGAGGTGGTCTCAAACCTCCCTGTGATTTGGGGGGTGAATGGATCATGGGGCCACCTGCCCATGAGGAGATTGACAAGTGTGAAACATGTATAATTGCATAACCAATGGTTCTGTTGGAGGAAATATTTTGTGTTTCTGTAACATGTAAACTGTTAGAAGGGGGTTGCATCTTTGTTTTCAACAGTTAAAATTTTATGTTTGGTAAAACAGAAAGTTGAAATCGCTTTTTTTCCTGCCAGCTCTTCCTCTTCAGGGTATATGGGGGCCAGCTGACACTGTGATCGTCTTGTAAACTCTCAGGGCTGCGAATGTCTCTTCCTAACACATCCTCGGGTCTTCCCCACAAAGTGCAGAAAGCCAGAAGCTACTTTTCATCATCATCCAGGCCCTCATTCCTCCTTTTGGATTTAGTTAAGTCAGTCTCTTTAGTAGGAAAACCAGGAAGGGCAAAACCACTCCCATCAAGAAAAAGAATAAGAAAAAACTGAACTACGAATCTCAGTATGCGACACTGGGACTTACCGGATAAACTGATATTTCAAGAGGGAGGGGACACACATATGCCTATGGCTGATTTATGTTGATATATGCCAGAAACCAACAATAGTGTAAAGCAATTATCCTTCAATTAAAAATAATTAAAAATTTTAAAAAAGAGTAATCTCAAGTTCAGACTCTTTGGGGTCAGGGAAGGAAGCTTATGAGTGAAATGAATAAAGCAGGTTGGTTACCAAAAAAATGAGCTGGGGGAGATTAAAGTAACTGATATGTGCATGTCCTACCTACAGCTGTCACCGTGACTTTTCAGTAGATCCCAGGCAGGCCACATAAATTGTGCATTTTGATCATGGTGGGGTCTGTGGGCTTCTCATCCTACTCGCTGATGTTGGTGTGAACTCCTTTCCATCCTCTTACCCTCCCTGCCTCCATCCCAAGAGTAGATCAGCAAGGTATTTAAGAGCATGGATACTTGCAGTCCAGTTATTAACTGTGTCACTCTGGACCAGATACTTCACCTCTTTGTCTTAGGTTGATTCATCTCTAAAAGGGCAGATGTGGATAAATGAGTTTTTCAAGGGCTTAGATCAGTGCCAGGGACACACAAAGCATTATATTTGTGTTTTCTTTTATTATTCACTCATTATCCACTTGCAATTATTCTCATCTTCCAGGTATAGCCCTGGCTTAATTGGAAGTTCTGTCGATAGATCAGATATGAATTTTTGCTCGAGGGATGTAGGGGAGTAAAGAACTAATATTTTTTACCTTTTAAGTTATGAGCTTTTCAAACATTATTGATTTAGTCTTCAGATTCCTTTATGAGATAAGTTTTATTATCCCTATTTTTTAATGAATGTGGAACAGAGGAGGCCACGTCAAGGTGACATGGCTGAGAATGGCAGGGCTGGGGTTTGAATCCAGGTCTCTGAAGTTGGCACGTGTCAGACTTCTTACAAGGTCTGAGAGCAGAACCTGGGCTGGCCCTGGACGTGACCTTGCTGTTTTTCACAACACAGGGATTCAGGCTCCACCAATGATCAGAGCAAAATCATTTCCTATCCTGAGAATATTTTAGGTTGCCTCAAGAGAAAATTTTGAGCAGTATTACAACCCTTTACCTTGTGGCTCAGACAGTAAAGAATCTGCCTGCAGTGTGGGACACCTGGGATCCATCTCTGGCTTGGGAAGATTCCCTGAAGAAGGAAATGGCAACCCACTCCAGTATTCTTGCCTGGAGAATCCCATGGATCCCGGTGGTGGGCTATAGCCCATGGGGGTTGCAAAGAGTTGGACATGACCGAGTGACTCACACTCCGCTACTACAACCCTTTTCATTGCACAGTGAAGAATTAGCCTCAAGTGAATCGGAAAGGTCACACCCAACCTCTGATTCTGTTCACATTTTGTATTTTATTTGCATGGTCCAGATGAGCAGCCCCTTTCTTCTAGAGGTCTCCTTGCTGTCCCCCACATCAATCCATGGGAGCATTTCAATCACAGACATTGAGAAAACAAAGGAATAGTAAAGACCACCGAATTCACCAGCTGCCGCAGAAAACCCACTTGGTTCCTTTGGGTGAATGAGAACCACTAGAGGAGCTTGTCTTTAAAAATAAATGCATGGGCCCTACTCCCTCAAGATGCTGATTTAATAGTACTGGAGAGAGGCCCAGGAATCTTCATGTTCATTAACGTATAGACAGATCAGGAATCCACCAAGCAAGCTGATCTCTAAATTTCAAAGAAAAAAAAAAACAACTGGGCTTCCTGGGTGGCTCAGTGGTAAAGAATCTGCCTACCAATGTAGGAGACACAGGTTTGACCACTGATGAGGGAAAATCTCATATTCCATGCTGCAAGTAAGACCCCACACCATAACTATTGAGCCTATACTCTAGAGCCCAAGAACCACGACTACTGAGCCCACCTGCTGCGATCTCTGGAGTCCGTGTGACACAACTACTGAAGCCCACAAGCCCTAGAGCCCCAGACCCACAAGAGAAACCAGCACGATGAGAAACTTGTCCACCTCAACAGTAGCCCCGGCTTGCTGCAACTAGAGCAGAGCCCACAGAGCAGTGAAGACCCAGCACAGCCCTAAATAATTTGTTTTTTTTAAAGAAAGAGAAATTGTGTGATTTATCCAAGTTTACCCATTTAGTTAATATTAACTAGACTTCATATGAATTGTACTAGGACTCAGGACTGTTAACTTCCAATGGATTAGTTTCCCCACAATAACATATAGCTTCTAGAAGAGGGCATTGACCTAGACTTTGGGACCAACATCTCCCCATTTTGTGACTGATATTGAATGGTAAAATTTCACTCTCCGATTTAAGGACTAGAGCATTGTTTCAAATCAACACATGCAGAAAAAAACATGTACAAATAAAGATGTTGATTTCACTTGTGGAATACACTTATGTACATTTCCCTTGGCCTGATCTGGAATCATCTCCAAGGGGGTGAACCATGGCCTTTGTGTCATCCCAGAGTATTTCAGAGAAAAAAAGAAAACAATTTTTAAAGTAGGTGGTACCTAGATTTTAAGAATAGAAACCTATTTTCCTTGTTGCAAGGCTATCATCCCAAGGGGGATATGGAATAAGTGTAAAACATGCTTATTTCAGAAAAGATTAAACAAAGACTGACCTGATTCAAAGCTGTTAGAGGGAAAATACTTGCAGTGGAGATGCTTAAAAGCATGCCTTATTTTTATTAGTATCCACTTCTTTTCTGAAAGGCTAATTGTAAAATTTATGGAGCTAATTATCTTCTAGATTAATATTTATGAACATACAATAGAAAATGTGAGTTCTAAGTGTTGTATTAAGCATTGGCTTTTCTCCTTCCACACAAACAAGCAAACAACAGATAGCTCAAGGTGATGCTGATAGTCTCTCTACAATGTATGTAAATAGTCATGTGAAATTTTTCTTTCCATTGCTGCAAATTGGTATTTACCCAGCAACTGAAACTATTTTTAACAGTTAAAACTCCTGAAATGTATGAGGACCTTTCTGCTCTATGACTAAGAACTTGGAAAATCAATTGCATAAATGCTCTCCTAATCAAACACCAGGGAGCAAGATGTCTCTTTATTGATGTACTTTAACCACATTTTATTCATATAAGAGAAAGAAAAGATAATCAAATGCACCTTGTTCTTCCTGCATTTTGAATATCGAACTAGTGGCTCCTTCATTTCCAAAAAACAGGAGAACAAGGTTAAGTGCTGCTAAAAACACTGCACTTTCAAATAAATCTAAGTGGGCGTACTCCAACTCCTGAGTTTTATGTATAAATCTTAGCTAGCTCTACTATCCAGATCAAACACAACTTTACGTGACTCCGGTAAAGAAAGATGTACAGAGGATCAGACAGGGAGACAATGGAAGCCAAGTTTGATGATAAATGAATGGTTTTGAGCCAACCCTGAGGCTCTGTGGTTTACTTTTCTGTTTATACATGAGGGGGTGTTTTACTATATCAGGAATTCCCAAACAGGGATTTGTGGTTTGGAAAGGAGACAAGGGATGAGCTTTAGGGATTACTAACTCTCTTGCCCTGAAACCTCATATAAATTTATCGTATGAATTAGTCTGAGCACATTACTGACTCTGAATATCCGTTGCTTTCGACAATTCCCAGAGGGTACCCAAACCTCAGAAATGTTATGAGCTATTGTACTAGAGGATCTTTTAGGTCGCTTCCTGTTATAATTCTCTGACTTTTGCTGCATCCTGGCTCTAATCTCATGCTTTTGCTTCCAATGTCCACCATTATCCTAAGCAATTCAAACTTACTTTTCTCTCAACTCCCTTCTTCTAAGACTTCAGAACTGTTCTGTTCCACAAGACAGACTCCAGGCATATGTGACTATTTAAATTGATTAAAATTAAACAAAATTTCAGTTCTTTAGTCATACCAGCCACATTTGAAATACTCAACAGGCTCATCTGGCTTGTGGGTACTGTGCTGTATGGCATAGATAATGGAGTGCTATTATCACTGCAGCAAGCTCTATTGGAGAGAATTGTTTTCCAACAGAGAGACAGCGGTTTCTAAGGGTTCATCCCAAGAATCTAAAAGTTTAATAAGCTCCCCAGGGGATGATAATGCAGTATCTACACACCACACTTGGAAACAGCACTAAGAAAAGGGCCTACCGGCATCCTGACCTCTTGTTTTCTACTTTTTATTAAGGGTAATGCCTGTGTTACTTTTAAAATTTATTTTATTGATGTATAGTTGATTCACAGTTATGTTAAATTCTGCTGTACCACAAGGTGACTCATATATATATATATACATATATATATATATATACACACACACATATATATAATGTATATATAAAGTATATATACACATTCATATTATTTTTCATATACAATATATATAATATGATAAAGAATGTATATATATATTCATATTATTCATATATGTGTAATATATACACATTCATATTGTTATTCATATATAATACATATAACAATATAATATATATAAAGAATGTATATATACATTCATATTATTATTCATATATATAAAGAATACATACAAATATTCTTTTTCATATTCTTTTCCATTACAGTTTATTACAGGATATTGAATATAGTTCCCTGTGCTTGTCAGAGGAACCAGAGATTACATTGCCAACATTCATTGGATCATGGAGAAAGCAAGGGAGTTCCAGAAAAATATCTACTTCTGTTTCATTGACTATGCTAAAGGCTTTGACTGTGTGACTCACAATAAACTGGAAAATTCTTAAAGAGATGAGAATATCTCCTGACCTGTCTCCTGAGAAATCTGTATGCAGGTCAAGAAGCCACAGTTAGAACCCGGCATGGAACAATGGATTGGTTCCAAATTGGTAAAGGAGTATGTCAAGGCTGTATATTGTCACCCTGCTTATTTAACTTATATGCAGATTATATCATGCAAAATGCCTGGATGGATGAATCACAAGCTGGAATCAAGACTGCCAAGAGAAATATCAACAACCTCAGATATGCGGATGATACCACTCTAATGGCCTAAAGTGAAGAGGAACTAAAGAGCCTCTTGATGAGGGTGAAAGAGGAGAGTGAAAAAGCTGGCTTAAAACTCAACATTCAAAAAAGTAAGATCGTGGCATCTGGTCCCATCATTTCATGGCAAATAGAAGGGGAAAAAGTAGAAACAGTGACAGATTTTCTTTTCTTGGGCTCCAAAATCACTGCAGATGATGACTGCAGCCATGAAATCAAAAGACGCTCCCTCCTTGGAAGAAAAGCTATGACAAACCTAGACAGCAAATTAAAAAGCAGAGACCTCACTGCCAATGAAGATCCAGATAATCAAAGCTATATTTTTCATGTACAGATGTGAGCTGGACCATAAAGAAGACTGAATATGATAATCGCTCAGTGGTGTCCAACTTTTTGTGATCCCATGTACTGTAGCCTGCCAGACTCCTCTGTCCATGGAATTCTCCAGGCAAGAATAGTGTAGTGGGTTGCTGTTTCCTTTTCCAAAGAAGCCTGAGTGCCATTTCCAAAGAAGGTTGAGTGACGAAGAATTGATGCTTTTGAACTGTGGTGCTGGAGAAGACTCTTGAGAGTCTCTTGGACAACAAAGAGATCAAACCAGTCAATCCTAAAGGAAATCAACCCTGAATATTCACTGGAAGGACTGATGCTGAAGCTGAAGCTCGAATACTTTGGCCACCTGATGCAAAGAGACGATACATTGGAAAATACCATGATTTTGGGAAAGATTGAGAGCAGAAGGAGAAGGGAGAGACAGAGGATGAGATGGTTAGAGAGCATCACTGACTCCATGGACATGAATCTGAGCAAACTCTGGCAGACAGTGAAGGTCAGGAAAGTCTGGGGGTACTGCAGTCTGTGGGGTCCCCAAGAGTCGGATACATCCAAACAACAATAATACTTTAGGATCTTGCTGTCTATCTACTCTATGTGTTAATTGTTTGCATCTGTTAATCTCAAACTCCCACCCCATCCCTCCCCCAGCACCCCTTACCACCACCACAAGTCTTTTTTCTACGTGAGTCTGTTTCTATGTTGGAGATAAATTCATTTCTGTCATTTTAGAGTCAGCATGTAATGATATCATATGGTATTCATCATAAAGCCTCTGTTTTTACTGCCCTACTGATCTGTCTCTATCACCAACATTCTATCACCAGGAGAGGAGACAGGATTAGACTCCTACAGTTTTGGACTTGGAAGGAATCGTTAAGGTTATCTAACTCAAATACTCATTTGCTGCTGGCATCTTCTCCAGGTCACTTTCTAGCAAATGCTTATAGAGTATACACTTCAACAGGAACAGTGATGGGAAAAATTATCCAGGTAGCACATATGAGCTGTTTCGTTATTGTTGTTTAGTTGCTAAGTCATATCTGACTCTTCACAAGGCAAGAATACTGGAGCAGGGTGCCATTTCCTTCTCCAGGGGATTTTCCTGACCCAGAGATCAAACCCACTTCTCCAGCATCTGAGCTGATAAAGCCAATTATATTGAAGCATCTCCAGGATCTTCCTTCAGCAGTCCCAATTTGCTCTGGTCAGAGCTTAATCCTGACTTTGAGTATGTGAAACTGATGTCAGCCCCTGCTCCTCTCATCCAGGTGTCATGCTCTAGGAATATATGTTTTATGGATAGAAAGTGCTTTTGGAAAAGAGAAACTTTTAGTGAGCTGCCTTGGGTGTGATGGAAAGGAATCAGGTCTCCAGGTTTACCCCAGTAACCAGGTGTTGGCTTTACTGGGAGAGGGGAAGTTCTCCTCACTGAGACCAATTCAGAAGCAACATCAGTTTAGCCTAAAGGATCCATAGATGTTTGGGTTTCAGTGGTTTTGAAGCTTTGAGGCATGATGAGACCATACCCCTCACAGAGTAATAGGGTTTCCGCCAGCAGCATCGGTAGACTGAAGTCCTTCCCTCACAGGCAATGGAGCTGACGGGACACAAACAAGAGGGGACAGGTGGAAAGTACTAAGAAAATACTCTGAGGGCACACAGACATAAACAGGGTGGAGCCAAACCCTGAGTTACTCAAGTGGGGCGGGGAAGTTAAATAAAATCCAGACGTTGATGGGTCCTCATTTATACCCTCAGGTCACTGATTCTAGAGATATTGAGGTTATATATTTCTATAGGAGCATGGTCCTCTTTCACACAGTTGTACAGCAAAACCCTCCAATATTTGAAGAGAGTTTTCACTATCCCCTATGTCTTTTCTTCTTTAAAGTCTATATTATTCTTCAATCTGTCATTACGGTACAAGGTCTTGGAATTTTTCATTATCCTCTAAGCACATATTGGCTTGTCTAACTCCTCTTAAATTGAAGAGTCAAGGAGGGAACCTTTTATTCCAGATGTGGTTTGATCACCTTTGAATGGAAAAGAACCATCACTTTTCTTCTTTCAAAATCCTCTACTTGTATGCTGAAGGCAAAGCCTGGCTAAATGGAGCAGAAGCTCAGGATCTGCTGGCCCCTGGTCCTTCATATATTGTACCTTGTTTTCTGATTTTAATGACTTTTTAGGGAAATACCATGATATAAATAGTTCACTCCATCTCCCAGATCAGCTAACATAACTCAGAAGAGGAGGAAGAGTACTCCCAACAAAATGCTTATTGATTGCTTGAAAATCTAAGAGAAAATACTCATACTGATGAAGTTACAAAATAAATACAATAACATAGTTGTTACTTGAAACTGGAAAGGATTAGAATTGCTGATTGGAAAAAAAAAATTCTAGATAGCGAAGTTGAATCATCTATTGAGTGAGAAGTCTGAACTCCGTAATCACTGTTTCTTGCTTATTATCAGTTAATATATTAAAAAAAAAAAAACAACTGAAGCCTCAGAAGCTCTTAAAGGCATTAGCAAAAATTGCTCCAGCTTTTCTTATATCTTGGTTATCTAGGAATGACAAAGGGCCTCACTAAAGACACAGAAATGTATCTAACAAGGGGTTTCACATCAATATATTTACATTTGGATAACACATTTAAAGTGTTACAAGGAATTTTCTAGAGAAGCAGTTATCCCAACTAGTTAAAATATCTTTAGTACCTGAGCTGGGATTCACAAGCACATGGTAGTATGCAAGAAAACCGAGTCAAGAAGAAATGAAATTTGACTGGTAAAGGACCTTCGTGGGGTTCTATAAAGATTCAGGAAAACATTGACAGGGTTGAGTGGATCTCGCTCCTGCTGGTTGGAATATATAACTCTCAAGGAAGGATGTGAGGGTATCTTAATAATCATCAAATTTTCGGGTTAGAGATTTTTTTGATTTTCAAAAGAATCTGGAGATGGCTTTGTAGCATTCATTTCTGAGATGCTTGTGGCTGCTCTCCTCAACTTTGTCTCTTTCTCAGGACCTCTTGTTGAAGGCTCAAGTGACTAAAAGGCCTGTTTGTCTGAATGTGGGGGAAAGACTGAGTGGTCTTTTTCTGTTACTTTTGTCAGTGTGTCAGCTTTTCTGAGTACTATTGACACAATTTTCACCCCTGCCAAAGTCTTCTCATCATCTCTCATCTTGACTGTCATCTCCTATTTGCAATGGTCAATCCAAGTTTCAGTGTTTCGGGGTTTTCCTTCAAGGTACCCTCTTGATAGTAAATGGATCAAATTGGCACTCTTTCCAACTTAACTTTCATAGGTTTCTCCTGGACTCAAATAATCGGCTACTTCTATAACTATTTTAAACATACAAATTACAACTAAAGATTATACTTAAACTAATATCTGGGGAGCAAGGATTAGCAAATTGAATCAATACATTTACATTCTCAGTTCTGTTTGTGAATATTACTCATTTGTTAGCTTGTAAATACCACATATCTTACACAGCAATCATTATGTACAAATATTGATATCTTATCCTTGCCAGGAGATTCAGGATATGTGTCATTCACCAACATTTAAACAATAAAAACATATTATTATTCCTGATGTAGAGGCAGGAATGACCACACTGAGCTCAGAGGCCCAACACAGAGATATAACTGTGTAACTGTAATTGTGACCTAAAAAAATCCATTTCTCTAAATTTAGAACCTACCCATGGATGTTAGCACAAGGAAGAGAAAGGGATAAATGGAAATCATTCCCTACCACATGCACTATATTTTCAGATAATTCTACTGACTTCTATAGAGTTTATGTAGTCACTATGAGATCAATTCACCATTGACTTAACCAAAAGGTAAATATTTACAGTAAGTGGAATAGTTTTTTAATCCATTTCCATTGCCTTGTCTCTGATTCTCAGGAGACACAATTATGAAGAGAAGAAGTCTTGAAACTGGGAAATACAAGGATCTAGATCATATTTTTTTGCATATATTATGATCTGTGCCATGTATTAATCCATTAACATGAACTGCAGAATGGCCAGGGACTTTGAAAATTGTTAGGCTCAATTGCTTTATTTTAAATTTGAAGAAACTGAAGACCAGAGAAGTTAAGGAACTTGCCCAAGGTCACACAACTGATCAACAAGGTGGCCAGAACGCTAAACCTAGAGGTCTTGGTAATGTTGAAAAAATGCAAATTGTTTTCACTGGAGAACAGGTTTTGAGCTCTGAAGATTAGGGAAAAAAAAAATCCTACTATTTCTTGAGTGAATCCATCATAGGTATAAGACCTGGAGTCTTCCTTTCAATGAGTGGCTCAATATGCCAGCATAGTTCAGAGATTAACAGCAAAACTAAGAAACTAATCCTTGCAAAGTACAAGGATGAATCTGGGAAAGGAATAAATCCTTCCTCTCTCTTTTCCTCTGCATAAGGTTGTCTGCATATTGATGACTCCAAGAGTGATTATAAGCTTCTCAAATGGCTCAACTGGCTTGCCAATTCATTCTCTCATTTTAAAGTTCACATGGAGACATATTTTGTGATGCAGTGTTTTAAAGGAAAATTTTAATTTAAATACACTTTTCTTGTGTGGTGACTATTATTGCTGTGTAGCAGGAGAATGTAATTTATGGTAACCTTTTCCAACACATTCTCAAGTCCCCAGATGTCAATCCGTATCTCACATTCTTTGTTATCTGTTCCTGTAATTCAATTTTTTTTTTTCTTCTACCAGCGTTCTATTTATAAGCCATTCCATCAATACCTCATTGTGTTTTGGGCATATCTCTTTTACTCTGCAGCTCCCACTCAAAAACAATTTTGTTTCTTTTCCCAGATATTTGGAACTTTCAAGTATTTTTTAGTATCAGGCAGTTTGTTTCCCAGAGGAGATTAAAAAATGGTACTGAAGGGAACATTATGGGGCCAAAAAATGAATATCCTTATTATTTTGGGGCAACACTGCCTCTGGTAAGAGACTCCCAAAGTTTACTCTCTCTTAAAGCTGCTGCCTCTTCACTGTGGAAGGAAGAGATTATTCTAGGTTATAGGTTTTCTTTTTATTCTAATCCCAAAGCTATGCAACAGCCAGAGGTTTTAAGGCCAATAACAAATGCAACACAATGAAACACTTATTTTAAGTAACCACTTAACAATCTATATTGATCCTTGAGGATCTATGCAGAGTAAGCCAAAATGAGTCTTCTTTCCCTCTTTATTTTAGAGCCTCCATCCCGTGGAAAAAGTCAATGACATCAAGAGCATTGAAAGACAATGAATAAAACAGCTCTTACAAATATGAGTTTTCATGAGTTTAGATTACATACATTCAGCCTTCTTGACCCCCAAACCCCAATCCCATGACACTCTCCTAAAGAAATTTGTTAGGATCTGAATTTTTCTAGTTTTCTAGTTTTAAGTTCCAAGAGCCTAGTGGAAACTTGTTATCCCTCTTACAGCACTTGTTCGGCCTTTCATCAGTTTCTTCAGTCATTTAGTAAAGTAAAATGTTTATCCTACTATGCTCAGAGAACTAGTCAGCATTTTGAAGTTTTCCAAAGAAGGAAAAATAATTCCTATGTTCTAGACCTGGAGATTATAAGGAAGCTAAAGAAGCAAGACATGTATAAGCTAATAAGTATGAGAGTTATAAGCCTTAACTAAAGTACTGAGTAGTGGGATGATCCAAATAGAATGAAATTATTCTCAGTTTTGATAGGAAGAATGAGTATAATGCACATATGTGGAATCTAGAAAAATGGTACAGATGGACCTATTTGCAGGGCAGGAATAGAGATGCAGATGTAGAGAACGGATGTATGGAGGTTGGGCGGGAAGAAGTGGGGTGGGAGGAATTGGGAGATTGAGGCTGACATATATACTGCTGCTGCTGCTGCTGCTGCTGCTGCTGCTAAGTTGCTTCAGTCGTGTGTGACACCATGGATGGCAGCCCACCAGGCTCCCCCATCCCTGGGATTCTCCAGGCAAGAACACTGGAGAGGGTTGCCATTTCCTTCTCCAATGCATGAAAGTGAAAAGTGAAAGTGAAGTCGCTCAGTCATGTCTGACTCTTTGTGACCCCATGAACTGCAGCCCACCAGGCTCCTCCGTCCATGGGATTTTCCAGGCAAGAGTACTGGGGTGGGGTACCATTGCCTTAAAACAGATAGCTAGTGGGGACCTGCTGTACAGCACAGAGAGCTCATAGTGGTGCTCTGTGATGACCTAAATGGGTGGGGGGGTGGTGGATAGGACAGAGGCTCAAGAAGGATGGGGGACATATGTATACATATAGCTGGTTCACTTCATTGTACAACAGAAACTAACACAACATTGTAAAGCAACTACACCCCAACTAAAAAAAAAAGTCTGTGGGCTTGACAGCCAATGTGAACCCAGTAAATAATTTGACCCAGCATCTACATAAGATATTGTAAAATACCTTATTGTTTCTAAATATAAGCTTGCAAAAAATTAAAATTTTCAAATCACCCATTAAAAAAAAAAAAGATTTGAAAGCCTAGGGTATCTGGACCCATGGAAGGACCATATATGTGCACAAATTATGAGCAACCTAAGTTATTCTAGTGAAAGGCACAAAGGCAGTGACAGAATATATGGAAAGAATGATTTGGTTAAGACAATGGCATCTTGTGGTTAGAGGATGTTCGATGGTATTTTGCCCACTTGTAAATCAATGTAGTCCACTGGAAATAGTCTTGTAGGGCAAACCCCGGGTACACGCTCACATTGGATTATTTCTGCCATGTATGAAAATTGAAGACCTCATGAAAGTTGATAAATTGATTTGTTGAGAACAATTGAACCCAATTTTTACAATAAGAATGACACACAGATTTTTATTTCTACTAGAAACACCTACAGAGTGGACTAAGTGATTTTTGCACCTTCAGTTCTTCTTGAGTAAGAAAAAATATCCCATGGCCACGGAGGCTCAGTGAATAGTTTGAGTTCAGTCTGGATGCTCTTCTATGTGTCCTGTGATATTGTCCTCATTCACTTTTGGCCCACAGCAGTTTCCTTCTTGCTTCAGGGCCCCTGTTTTAGTCTTTGCTTATGCACTTGCTCTGAGTATGTATAGTATCTGCCTCTGAGTCTCTCTCTGCTGTGATTGGAGACCTTAGTTTTAATGGTTGCATTCTCCTGATATGATCAGTGCTTGCCCTGTTGCTACGGTAATGAAGCGGGCTTGTAAACCCCTTTGGGGATAGAATAGCCTCTTCCTGTTTGGTTTCTACAATGAAAACATGTCTCTCATCCAGATATGCATAAGCAACCTGCATTTTCGGTATAGCACGAACTTTCTACCGGCAAGAGCAACTCTAGTGTTGGGGTATTTACTTTATGCAGGTTATTCAGGATAATGTAGTGTTTGTCACACAGGATGGATGAGGGATGAGAGAAAGGATCAGAGTGGATAGAAATGAGTGAGATAGAGAAAACATTCTAAATTTTGTGTCAGGTTTTAGTGTTCAGTGGAGGGAGGGTCAATGGTTAATCCAGATAAGGGAAATAGCATGCTAAGGGCACAGTGATAGGATAGACAAGGAATCCCACGAAAATTAGGCAATTTCACCAAAGGAGAGTACTACTGTGCTGCTATCAAGTTTTCATTGTGAGTCAGAATAGTAACGGCGTCCCAACAGCTGACTTGTATGGAGTGCCGAGCAGGAGAACCACTGGACTGAAGGCATCATGTGTGTTAGCTCATTTCACTCTCAGAACCCTGCAGAGCAGGCACGGTTCTCATCTACTTTGTACAGGTGAGGAACTCAGACCTGTGGTGTTGAAACAATTTGCTCAAGGTGAAACATTCATAAGTGGCAGACCCTGGACACAAACTCAAGAGTCTGACTCAGGGAGAACATGTGCTTGTTTTGCAGACACACCATCTCCCTTAACTATTCAGATAGATTCATAGTTAATGAGATATTGACTAGTTAATTAAGAGCATCAGAGCCTTTTCTGGGGTTGATTTCTTCCTCTTCGAGTGCATACGATGTCAAAACACAGCCTGACGAAGCTCATCACACATCGTGCTAAAGAAAAGAACCTAAAAATCAATCTGGGTAGTCTCTCCTGCCATGTTAACCACAAAATTTAAAGAAAGGGGTAATGGGTAGGAAACTTTCAGTTAGCTATGCCTAATCATCTGATCTTACAAGTCCTTTAGCTTCTCTTACAGCTTGAAGCTCCTGATTTGGTCTCTATTTCCCTATAGGGATGAGACAGGGCTTTTGGAGTTCTGGCCACATGAGAAGCAGAAAAACTCTGGGACTAAAGGCTTAGTCAGATAAAGAAGCAGGTAGATACTTGGAAAGGTTGTCCTTTGCAATTTTTGCAAAGGGTTCAAGATACAGAATCCTTTTATTAGCTCATGAGACTGATAAAATGTTCGCTTTGATTTAAAGTCTACTTTGATATGATTTTCTCCTCCAGATCTGGAAGATAATGTCTGTCCATGATTCTTGACCTTTCCAGGGGTCACAGGATTCCTCTGATGCTCTCTTGAAAGATGTTTTCTGAGTTGTTGAATTTTTAAGTGCCCAATACTCCCAGTACAAACCAGGAATAAATTTTTGTTCCCTCCCATATTTATATAACTTGAAGTAAATACCTGTCCTTTGAGAGCCTTCCACCTTTTATCATCTATTCTGCACTGAATCTGTTTTAATTGGATGTATATGACCTAAAAAATTAAACACATGGGACTTCCCTGGTAGTCCAGGGCTAAGACTCCATGCTCCCAATGCAGGGGGCCCAGGTTCAATCCCTGGTCAGGGAACTAGATCCCACATGCTATAATGAAGAATTTGCATGCCACAACTAAAAGATCCTGTGTGCCGCAACTAAGACCTGGCGCAGCCAAATGAACAAATAAATTAGAAAAAATTAAACACATGACCTTAGGAGCCAGAGGCAAGCTAGGTTTTCAGTTCTTGGAATAGACTATAGTTACTTGAATGTTAGGTCAGACAGAGAATTCACAGGAGAGTATTCCTTTTGCCTGGTGGTAGAATGGATCCCGCAATGGAAAAAGCAAAACTCCTGACATGGTTAATAAAACACACTTAGCAGAAGAAGAACCTTCTGGATCAGATACTGTGCAGATTAAAATTTCTTTCCATTTCCACAAGAATGAGTCTCCAACATCAATGAAGTTTTGTCCATTACCTTAATCTATTTGAAACACCAATTAGCCAAGGCCAACAACTTTTGCTAACAGAGCAGAACAAGAAGAGAGGTATAAGTTAAACACAAAGCTTGGATTTCCTAAGATTTCCTCCATGAGTCGGCCCTTAAACTACACTGGGCATTTTATAAATTCTCTTTATTCAGTTTCTAAGGCCCATCAAGGATGATTTAATGAGTAATACACATGCTTGTGTTTGTTTATTTATGCTTTCTCACCATTATCAGGAGCACTGGCTCAATGAAACATTCACCGTATGCCTGACCTGGTGAACAATTACTCTCCTATTGAATATTTATCCTTCCACTGTCAAAGCTGCTTTTTAGAAAAAGTTATTAGATGTGCTTAGCATTTCTTAGCATTATGACAAAGTAAAAAGCTATTGCTTGAGATAAAACATGAACATACACATTGTCAGCTACTAATTTTGGGGTTGCTTGTACATATTATCCCTCAAAAATACAGAATACTTGGTTTGAGATAAAACAGCTTTCTTTCCTGTTTTTCACTATTTTCATGAGAAATACTCCAGTTTTCCTAATTAATTGAATCTCACAGAATCCTCTGGAGTCTCTGGTCTTCTATTTCTTGTTGTCATCTCACTGCTAATAATTAGTATGAATGTCTGTTGGTTGATCCTAATGTTTTTCTTATTCAGACCTTTGTTCTTCACTTTTCTCCTTACTTTGGAGTAGAGGTATAACCTTTCATGCCTGGCACTATATTACACCACCAACAATATTTCAAGCCCCTAATGTCTTTCTTATACAACCCTACTTGTATCTTGTCATCAGTTCGTCCTACTTTCTTGCTTTCAGAGTATCTTTATCTGCCCCAAAGTCTCCTATTGGCCCCAAATACCTACTGGGGGGTTAATGTCTTTGACATCCAAGTCCTTTACCACGTAACATTATTTCCCCATGATTCCTGTACAAACACCCTTTTATCTAAGAAGCTGATGCTATGAAACATGTCTTCTGCATTTGTGTTTCCCAATTTATATGTTAACCATTTAAAACGTTCCAATTTCTCTTTAAAAACACAGAATCTCTCTAAAGTTCTCTTTGACCAGATCAGACCACATTAACCCTTTTCTGCTCTGAACATCCAGAGCAATTTTTAAAATAATCTGGGTCATACTTCAATTAGATATTTAATATTGAATGGCTTTTATAAAATATTCTATAAATTTAAAAATACATAAGCTAAAATTCTGGAAAGTAGAGACATTTTCTGATACTTCTTTGTATCACTTGTGACACTGAAAGCATCACCCTAAATGTGCAAGGGGTGCAATAGTTTTTTTCTTTCTAATTTTTCAGCTGCACTGCTCAGCATGAGGGCTCTTAGTTTCTTAACTAGGGATTGGAAGCACAGAGTCTTAACCACCAGGGAGACCCTGCTCAATAAGTATTTTTATTTAACTTTTTAATCAGGTGAAGTCTAAAATACTTGATTAATCAGAATGTTCTATTCCTTGTTTAATTTGAGCCTTATTTACAGATTTAAACTTATGTTACAGATAGATTTTATCTGTATACTGCAGGATGTTTGCATATTGTATTTATAATCAATATAAACAACAAAAACATAAGTATATGTACTCATAATGATCTATTTTCTGCTCTTATTTCATTGGACTGTAGATTTCTTGATAAAGAGAATCCAATATTGGTTTGGTACAGATTACTTCCCTAAAGAGTAATATGATATAAGGGGGAGGGATAAATGAGGGGCTTGGGATGAACTCATGCAGTCTACTACATATAAGATAGATACCGACAGCGACCTACTATATCGCATAGGGAACTCTACCCAATATTCTGTGTTAACCTATATGAGAAAAGAACCTAACAAAAATGAATATATGTTTAGCAATCACTTTGTTGTAATCTGAAACTAACACAACATTGTAAATCAACTGTGTAAAGAGCCGACTCATTGGAAAAGACCCTGATGCTGGGAAATATTGACAGCAGGAGGAGAAGGGGGTGATAGAAGATGAGATGGTTGGATTGCATTATCGACTCAATAGACATGAGTTTGAGCCAACTCCAGGAGATAGTGAAGCCCAGCGTAGCCTAGCACACTACAGTCCATGGGGTCACAAAGAGTCAAACACGACTTTGCAACCAAACAACAACTCCAATAATGTTAAAATATTAAGAAAAAAGAAGACATACAGTTACATAAAACTCTTGGATACTGATGGAATTGTAAGACAATGGAGATACGGTATAAATTCCAAGAATCCTGAAATTTAGTTGTAAGATTTAATCTAGTGACATCCAGGGGAAAAAAGAAACATACAAGAGACCTCAATAGACACTAAACTGCCCCAATGAAAAATAATTTTCTGGGTGCCCTTTATATCTAACTTAAGCCTTACAAGTAGGAACTCTTAAAAGATTTACTCTGCAGTGTGGTTCCTTGGCCCATCTCTTTTTCAGAAATACATTATGCGTGTCACTGTGCAGGTATAAATACAACAGTGGTATTTCAGGGCTCACGAGATCATTCACGGACCCAGGAAATGATCTGACTCAGTTTCTGTCCCTGAGGACATTTTTCTCCCCCTCTTTATTTCAATAGATTCATAATTCTTTATCATGAAAGGCCCCGGGGCTCTGGTCAGCAACAGTTCATGTAATGACACTTCGCTGTGCTGAGTCTGAACCTGAGTCTCTTGCACTGCAGGCAGATATTCTACCATGTGACCCAGGGTGCTTTAATCTTTGGGTCGGGAAGATCCCCTGGAGGAGGGCATGCAACCCACCCCAGTATTCTTGCCTGGAGAATCCCGTGGACAGAGGGGCCTAGTGGGCTACAGCCCCTGGAGTCGCAAGGAGTAGGACGCAACTGAGCCACTTTCACTTTCATTGCTGTTTCCTTTTATCCGGAGAGGTTCAGTTCAGTTCAGTCACTCAGTCGCTTTGCGACCCCGTGGACTGCAGCATGCCAGGCTTTCCTGTCCATCACCAACTCCCAGAGCTTGCTCAAACCCGTGTCCATTGAGTCGGTGATGCCATCCAACCATCTAGTCTTCTGTCGTCCCCTTCTCCTCCTGCCTTCAATCTTTCCCAACATCAGGGTCTTTTCCAATGAGTCAGTTCTTCGCATGAGGTGGCCAAAGTATTTGAGTTTCAGCTTCAGCATCAGTCCTTCCAATGAATATCCAGGACTGATTTCCTTTAGGATGGACTGGTTGGATCTCCTTGCTGTCCCAGGGACTCTCCAGAGTTTTCTCCAACACCATAGTTCAAAAGCATCAATACTTTGGCGCTCAGCTTTCTTTATAGTTCAACTCTCACATCCATACACGACTACTGGAAAAACGGAAAGCTACAAATTCTTTCTCAGATGTGATTTAGATTCTGCCAATTAAACATGCTGGATTAGGAAAGTGCAAGTGAGGTAGAAGCAATCTTCCTGCAGCTTTTGTTTGTCTCTGATGGGTAGCAAGGGCAGTGTTTTCCTGAGGCAGTTTCTAGTTAACATTTTCCTGATGTCCAGGTTGTGTGTAGCTGCTTACCTAGGGCAGCTCCCAAAGTTGCTAAAGTTGTGGCCCCCTAGTGGCTGGTCCCATGGTGTTCTGGAAGTCATCCCAAGATACCCAGCCTAAGAAGCTGCTTCTTCAACTTACCAGTGATTTTCTTTGTATTAAATTCCTCTATGCTTCAAATTTCTAGAACATTTTGTTTCTTCTGCTAAACCTAACTGATGTATATGCCCGGATCTCAGCTTTAAGAGAGCCTGAAATGAAACATATTTTATCCCCTAACCTGAGGGATATACATTTGTAACCATCAATGCCTGATTCTAGACCAGTTAGTTACCAGCAGCCTCATAGCTTCAACTGCAAATAACTGTCTTACTTTTCTGCTCTGTTTGAGTAAACTGAGAGGATTATCTTCTTCCTAAGCTCAATCAACCGTTTTTTCTTTATTCTTTTTATATTTTATTTCTCACTGCTATGGGCTGGAAGAGAGGAAGTGATGGCAAAGCACAAACTTATTATAACATCTTAACTGGTAGTCCCTTTTAAAACTTGAGTTTACTTTAGATTTGTGACCAGAACTCCAAGGAGCAATCAATACCACTTCTTTGAATTCTACTACACTTTGATGGTAAATTCACTAAATAAAGAACTTCAAAACTTCTCTTTACAAATGCTCCCAATTCCTCACATTCTTATTTAATTGGTCACGGGAGGAAACGGAAGCCATCAAAATACAGCTCCC
Organism: Oryx dammah; assembly: GCF_014754425.2. Lineage (NCBI taxonomy): Eukaryota > Metazoa > Chordata > Mammalia > Artiodactyla > Bovidae > Oryx > Oryx dammah. Next base: position 67,992,452 of record NW_024070194.1, read on the forward strand.
TTTTCTTCTCCATCACGGTACATCCCGACCTGTATTTCTGTTTTCCATCCTCAAGACCAGAAGTCAGCAGACTTTTGTGGTGAAGTCCCAGACAGCAAAAATTCCAGGCTCTGTGGCCATAAATTCCCTGTCACAACTTCTCAAGGTTGATCCTGCAGCGTGAAAGCAGTGGTAGACAGTAAGTTGTCAAGTGGATGTGGCATGTAAAATGCTGTTTACAGAAACAGATGCTAGTTTGGATTTCAGGCCCTATTCACTAACTCCTGCCATTGCTTCTTGAGTTATCTTTTCTCTCCCGACCCATGTTTTCCTTCCTCTCTACTTAACTGCCTTGCCAACATCTCAAGAAAACAGTAATGACATTTTTGGACACCAGGTCCTCCTGCAGCTCTGGTCTGTCCTTCCTTTATCTCATGCCCAGTGTTTTCAAGTGAATTCCTCACTCTCATCCTCTCTACTCCTTTATTGTCTATTCATTCTTCAATCTTTTCTCTTTGAAGGGGCTATATTTAAAGTGGCCTCAACTCTCGAGAAGCCCTAACTTACCACTCTATTTTCTTTACAGTCACTCTGTAATCATTTTTTTGTTTTCTTTTGGTGCAACCCCTTCCTCGTCTTTCAGAGTGAAAGTTTCATGAGGGTAAGGGCCTGGTCTGGTTTGGTGGTCACTTAATCACTGGGTACCCTAATTGTAGATGTCAGCAGGTCCATAACTACCTGTTGGATAAATGGATGGATGGATGGATACAATGTATCATTTCAGATGTTGTCATGTGCTGTCCATATCCCCTTTCTAGAATGGATTTCCCCAGATGCTGAGGGTGCTTCTGGCAGGTGGATCACTGCTTGTGCCTCTGCTGAAAGGAATTCCATTGTCCAAAGTCATGGCCTCCTCCTAGGTGGGCTCCATCCAATGAGTAATCAGTGTGGGAATGACAAGGGCCTGGTCCCCTCACTTAAAAGCAGGACCATTCTGAAGGGTAACCCCAGCTTTAGGGCTTCTTAGAGAGCCAGCTGAAAACTGTTGGGACTACAGGAAATCTCAGCTTCTCTCTCTGTTCAATCCTGCTTCTAGCTCTTTCCTTCTTTTCCCTGGATGTACATTCCAAGGGCACTCTCAGATAAATCTCCCATATTCCAATCTCTATTTTAGAGTCAGCATCCTTAGGGAACTCACCCGGTGACATCTGCCAAAATTTAATTGATCTGTAAATGGCAACTTGGGATTCAAACCAATTTTATTGAATTTTAAAATCAGTGCACTCTTCTTCATCTGTTTGTTGGAAGTATTACATGACTCTCTAGTTTTAAAATAAAATTCCATTCTTTTTTTTACTAAATAATGCTTCTCACAAAAATACATGGATGAGTATTATTCCAAAGTTTTCCTTTAAATAGCTTCTAAAGTGTAGGAAAAGGAGAAGATGATGCAAAGGTCCTCCATGTTTCATTTCTACTACATAAACATAAAGTCAAGCATGGTAACCTCAACCACTTCATTAATTACCAACCTTTAATTAAAGGTATCATCCATCATTAAGGACTTAGCTTAAGTAACGTAAATGCAAAATTAGATAAGCATAGCTATTACCTTAATATGAAGCTAATGTAGCTCCTTTATTTAATGATTACATAAATGGGCTCCCAAGCGGAAGAAAACTGATACTTGCATCACTACAATGCTTGTTGATCCTTCCTTGTGAAGAAGTGAACACACATACACAAAATCTTCCAGAGCCGTATGTATTTCCAGACTGGAAACAGTCAGGAATGACCCAGATAGTCTCCTCTAGAGTCAGGTCTTCCAGAAGCTTCCGAGCTAGAATCAGGAGCTGTATTTCTTGTCCAACACATCTGCTTAGGGCTTGACGGAATGAGGGTGATTGGATTATATTTTTCATTCTTTCTGGGCCAAGCCCCTCTTCCCATTCGTTTTAAAGCTTTCTTGTTCTGTTTCCCCTCGGTCTTTCCTTTGCATATGTCTCTCCCTGTGGGTTTATGATCACCATCACTACTGCTTAGCATTTCCAAACTCTCCCCTATTGTTTATTTCACAGTCTCTTGTTACATAACCCAGGGAAGCAGGTCAACATCACCATTATTGTAACATTTCCCAAGAAAATGAAGGGATAAGACTGCAGAGACTGGTTTAGAATTGTTCCAGCAAGTGGACAGGGGCCTGTCCGAGAACTCAGATAACAGCTTGGACCTCTTCTTGACTGTCCTTTCCCCATTCTATCTTCTCTCAAATCTAAGTGAGACAATGAGTCTTTTTATCAATTAATTCAAGAGCATGGGCTCTGGAGCCAGGTCAACTTGGGTTAAAAAAAAAAAAAATCACCGTTCTGACTCATCTGGCTGCATGATCTCAAATTTCTTTCTCTCTGAGCATGCATTTCTTAATTTGTACAGAGCTGAAAATACAGATCTCACAGGATGGTGACGAAGTAATTAATGCAAAGCTCTTTGCCACGGTACCTGCACATCACCTGTGCTCAACGAAAGGTATCCTCACTGATGAGTGTATTCATTGGACGAGTTATTTCTTGTGGGTGCATTTTAAGTGCACCTTTTCTTTGGCTCCTTGGTGGGAGGCAGGAAGGGCAGACAGACTGTGTAGAAGGTGATTCTCTGCTCTGTCTGGGTTTTTGCTTTGGCCCTCTACTTACTCTTTCAGAATTTATGTCTCTCTTAGAAGGGGAAAGGGCTACAGAAAATGAATGAAGAGTCAGAAAGAGATGAAAGGGGTGATGGGATGATGGGAATTCTTAGCACTCTGTCTTCACCCCAGCTACCTTTACATAAATGCAATTCAAATGATTTGCTGCAAGAAATTATGTCTTCACAGGTGTGATGGGTGGAAATAAAAGAAGAAAATCAATATTGTACAAAGAAATCAAAATGATCAATTGACTTATTATTATTATCATTATTATTATTAATTTCACAAGGCCAGCATCAGTGAGAAGAAAATCCTCCTAGTCTAGTCTTTCCTAAGGATGAGTGGATGTGTAGCCATTTCTGCTGGTGCAATTTTAAGCAGAGCTGCAGGGAATGTCATGTGTTGCAGTAATTGCCATGGAAACCATTGTTGTCGAATGAATAGAGAGGTTTTAAATCCTTGGTAATGAGCCTGAGAAACTAAGTAGGGCTTCAAGTTTAACACGTTTGGAAGTGGTTCATATCTCACACAGAGATATTGGAAGCAAAAGGAAGGGGGCAAAGGGTGGCAAAGAGAAAGTTTCTTTTTTAAAACAAAAATTCAAATAAACTTGCCTTATATCACGTTGCACTTCTACTAGCACTTTTTAATGTAAAAACGCCAAAGCTGCATCCAGTCCCAAGGCTTGAGCAACTCTTGTCTACAGAACAAAGTGTAATTGTGATCTGCTTCCACTGATATCAACAATTTCAATTTACCTCCCACAAACCTCAATAAGTAAGAAGGTTAAATATTTTCAAGGCAATGAATGGTTAGATGTGTCTGGATTGTGAGATCCTTGAATAGAAGGGCTGAGAATGTACCTACATGGAGGAGCCTACAGATCTAGGAATGACCAGTGACCTAGGGAGCCCACCGTAGCCATGAATAATTTCTTAGCATCTCTCTTCTCTTGCCTTTTTGCAAATACTGACACCTCATCTCTCACCCAAGACCTTTTCAGCCTGGGTGCCCTCCCGGTAGGACTGGTGATAGCAGCCTCGGAGGGGATGAAGCATGAGAGATAAATGCCAGAGGTAAGACTTTCTCTCTCCCAGTGGTCAAGGGACTCCCCACCAGCACTGTCCCTCATCCAGAGACACTGCGGTACACCTGGGTTATCAGAAGCTTCTTCTTGAACATTTACATGGTAAAGGGGATCAGGACTGGCCATCCCAAAATATGCCATTTGGCATAGAAGTGATTTTTGAGCTTAAGGCATTTGAGTTCCTGAAACCTCTTATCTGCCTAAAAGCAGAGCCTCCCTGAAAGAACAAAACTGTCATAATTCCCCTCCCTGGGCAACTCTACAATCTCTTCAGGTGCTCCACCCAGACCCCTGCACAAACTTTTCTCCTACCTGCTCTGCTAAGGGCCTGTTTATTTTCTGGAAAGTCATTTGCTTTTACATAAGTGCCCTTTCTCCCCCTTATCACCCCTACCCCTACCTTGACTAAGTTGGGTGTAGAGAGCCCAGTCTAACCATCCCTTTCAGTGACTCACCACTGGATGTCACGTGAATGCAGGATGCATGTGCTAAGACTTTTCTGTTTTTTTTTGTTGTTGTTGTTAACCTGTTGTCAGTCCCACCAATGGGGCTTCAGCTGGAGAACTTAGGAAGGTAGAAGGAAAAATAATTTCCCCTCCTCCCCAGTATCTATCTATGTGTGCCTAGACACACTCATATCCGACTCTTTTGTGACCCATGGACTGTAGCCCGTCAGGCTCCTTTGTCCATGGAATTCTCCAGACAAGAATTCTGGAGTGTATTGCCGTGCCCTCCTCCAGGGGATCCTCCCAACCCAGGGATAGAACCCAGGACTCCTGCATTGAAGGTGGATTCTTCACTATCTGAGCCACCAGGTATAATAACTTTTTCTCAACAGGATTTAAGACAGAAAAGAGAAGGTGATGAGGAGGAAGGGCCCTAGGAAGAGGTCTCTATGTTCGATCTCTTTATTACTGGTGTTTAGAAAAAAGCATTAAAAAGACTTTCTGGAGGATTTTTGCTTCTTAGAGAAGCAGGTATTGTCCTCTGGAAAGTTTGAGGAGAGGATCCTGGACTGGAGGAAATATGACTGTGGAGAGCAAGGATGTGAAGTCAACATCTGGTCCAGAAATGAAGGGGAAAGAGAGAAATGGGAAGCAAAGAGAAGAGAAAGAAGAGAAAGGAACAATGCCATGGGAACCTGGAGGGATCAAAGCATGTGTGGGCAACTTGGCCACCAAGAACCTTTCAATCACCACATTCCAGTATTCCAGGCAAATATTGTCTAGTGTGGGTTTTAGATCGGCCACGGCTACCTGCGAGTGACTTAACTTCTTCGTGCTTCCTCAAATGTAAGAAGTGGATAATTACTTGCAGACCCAACTGAATTTTTGTGAAAAGTGAAAGTGTGAATCTTTGAGTCCTGTCCAACTCTTTGTGACCCCATGGACTGTAGCCTGCTAGGCTCCTCTGTCCATGGAATTCTCCAGGCAAGAATACTGGAGTGGGTAGCCATTCCCTTAGCCAGGGAATTAAACCTGGGTCTTCTGCATTGCAGGCAGATTCTTTACCATCTGAGCCACCAGGGAAGCAGATTAAATAAAATGATCTATGTAAATTTTTAGAAAAGTGCTAAAGCATAGCATTTTCAGTAAAGAAAAAAGGGGGGGGGGCGGGGGGAATCAATAAAAGCAAGTGATTATTATTATTATTATTCATCTCTAATGGCATGGAACTGCTCCTTCTTATGCCTTACTGAATTAGAAAGCCAGGCCTGCCTGCCGAAGTCACAATTCACAGTTTTATATTAGGAATCTGAACTCCTGCCTCAGAAGGGGTTTAGGGGAGATGGAGAGAAAACTGTTGCCAGAGGGTGTGAGTGTTGTTTTCATGCTATTTGAGAACTATTAGAGCTGGAAGTCCAGCAGTTCTCAAATCCTGCCCTGCTAATAACCTCTACATTGGGGAAATTCCCAAGGGAATTCTAGGCAATGAACTGCAGAGCTGAATTTGTCAATTTGGTAGGCTTGGAGCCCTCTGGTAAATGCTAGAACGGGAGCACACAGATTAGATGTTTTCCACAGATTTAAGCTTGAGCTTGCGTCACTCTCTAGCCAGTCTCAGGAAGGAATAGAGTCAAGGAGAAGCTGGGAGCAGGGTGCCTGCCTCTGCATCCAGGTCCAGGTTATCACACCACCTCTCAGTGACACTGACCTCCTCTGTCCCATCTTAAAATGCAACACCTTTGACTCCCCCGTGTCCTGCTCTATTTTCCTCCTTAGCACTTATCATCTGAGATTCGCAGTGTTTTCCTTATTTGTCTTGTTGAGAATCACTCCCAGAGAAAATGTAAATTCCACAAAGAAAGGGATTAGGTTCTGCTTTGTTTCAGCCACTGAAATAGTGTTTGGGTTAGAGAAGGTATTCAACATGTGTTTATTGAATGAATAAAAGGGAAGAAGGAACGCAAGTGTGTCTGTGTAACCTCTAATACATGGTGCCCATACAACCAGCAAACCTCTGCCAGGTAAACATACTTGGATGCTCACCAACTAGACCAGCAAGTCTGCCACAAAAATGGGTCCCAGGGTAGCTGGGAGGGAGAAAGCAAGGATGCACGGGGCTGTGTGAGAGGGAGGTTGGGCATTTCTTTGCAAGTGGAGGGAATAAGTGAGAAAACCAAAGGGTCTGATGACTGAGAGAACATTATGCCCAATTCCATGAGGGCAGAAAGAAGTACGTGCGTGTTCAGTTGCTAAGTTGTGTCGGACTCTTTGCCACCCCGTGGAGTATAGCCCACCAGGCTCTTATGTCCATGGGATTTCCTAGGCAAGAATACAGGAGTGGGTTGCCATGTCCTCCTCCAGGCAATCTTTCCAACCCAGGGATTGAACCTGTGTGTCCTGAATTGGCAGGCAGATTCTTTATCACTAATGCCATTCGGGAAGCGCAGAAAGAAGTATTATGCTGGACTAAAGTTAGGTTCTGGACTCGTTTTTCCCCTGGGAACATTAGGTGGTTAATCTCTCTGTCAGTAATAGTTCAGTGTGTTTCCAAGGCACATAAATTATTGTTGAAATGTGGGAAAAAGTCTGTTTTAAACAATACTATACACATATATGGGCTTCCCTGGTGGCTCAGATGGTAAATAATCTGTCTGCTGTGCCAGAGATGTGGATTCGATCCTTGGGTTGGGAAGATCCCCTGCAAGAGGGAATGGCAACCCACTCCAGTATTCTTGCCTGGAGAATCCCCCATAGACAGAGAAGCCTGGCAAGCTATAGTTCATGGGGTCAAAAAGAGTCAGGCATGACTGAGTGACTAATATAGGCATGCATATTTTTATGCCTATATTTGATTCATGCCTATCTATCATTCTTTTTGGGGAGTAAGGGTAAGGGGAAGAGGAGGCCATATGCCTTAGGAAGAATGGATTCAGAATAAAATTCCCTTTTGGACTGGCTGTAGGTACAATGAACCCAGGAGGTGCCTGGAGGGAAAGGACTCACCTGCCAATGCAGGAGACTTAAGAGATGTAGGTTCGATCCCTGGGTTAGGAAGATCCCCTGGAGAAGGAGATGGTAATATACTCCAGTATGCTAGCCTGAAGAATCCTATGGACAGAGGAGCCTGGTGGGCTATGGTCCATATGGTCACAAAGAGTAGGACACAAACTCAGTGAATTCTCATGGACACAAACAATGAAGGGTAATTCTTGGTAAATGGACCTGAATTTCAGTAAGTCTGTCCACGGTCATAAGAGATATAAATCAGATTCAGGATTTCATAACACCGAGTCTTTATTCAAGATTTCCTCTTTTACTCGATTAATTGGTTGGTAAGTCAACCTCGAGCAGTGTGAAGTTGGCTTTGTAGTCTATAAGAAGTACAGAGTGCTATCAGAGACTTCTAATGCGTCAGCAAATGGCAAATGTGCATTCAATAACTGTTTCAGGAAACATTTTTATACTTTTAGAACTGCTAACCAAAGGTCATGGCTAAGGTTGTGGAAGCCTTAGTCACACAGGGAGAATGGGGGACTCATGCCTTGATCATCTCTCTTATGTCACTGGCATGCAAGCTACCTTAGAATTCCCAGCTAGAGCTTTCATGGGCTAGAGATTCACATGGTTTATAATCAAGGAGGGGTTAAGAGAGCCTGTATTAGATAAAACTTTGCTGGTGGGAGCCTTTCTCAGTCTGCACCCATGTGTGATTTCCACTGCTTATCATCACCACTGATGTCACTTGGCTTGACAGTGGTGACACTAATACAAAGTCAGCCGGTGCTACCCACCTGTTCCACGCACACATGGTTAAACACACACACACACACACTAAATAATCGGGGCTACTTTTGAACAGTTGGTATATGTCAGATTCTCAGCTAGGTGCTCATTCATTCATTATCTTTAATCCTTCTAACACCCTGTGGGGTGTTTACTTGATGAAGGAATCAAGACTCAGGGAATTCAAAAACTTGTCTAGGGCCACATGGCTAGTGAGTGCTAGATTCAAAGCCAGGATTCTCATTTTGTTTTGCTACACGTCATATCTCTAGGAAGAAACATTAACTTCTTCAACTCACCAGTGACATGCTTAATGAGGGGGGTGGACATTTGAATTTCATGGTACTTACTACAATTTGCCATTAGATGGGTGATTATTTATTTAAATCTCAGCACCATGGGTATTTTTAAATTTTCTAGTTGCCACATTAAAAGAATAAAAAGAAGCAGTTAAGATTAATTTTAGAAGTCTATGTAATTAGTCTATCAAAAATAATATTGTTTCAACATCAATTCAACACAACGATTATTAATGAAATATTGCATAGAATTTTTGTAACCAGTCTTGGAAATCCAGGGTATAGTTCACATGCACAGCACATCTCAGTTCAGACTATTCATGTTTAAAGTCATCAGCAACCACATGTGGCCCGTGCGGCATCTGACAGCACAGATTTGGATGGCAAAGGCCACAAAAGGGAGGACCAGCACTCAGCACTGATCTCCAGTAGGTATGGAACCCACATTTGGCATATTAATACTTTATGAACAAACCGATCAGTAAACGAAAATAAACTGACACAAATATGAACATAGGGAAATTTACATTATTAATGATGTGACCCAGGAAAAATCTGCATAGTTTGAAGATTACCTATTAAGACCTTTTACCTGAGGCACATTTAAGTACAGACTGCTATTAAGGGGTAGTCAACTTCTATATATACCTGTATTAGTAAAATTCTTATCGGTATATCTCCATGGCGCTGTCTCCAGCCATCTGCTAACTTCAATCTCCCTCTCTCTATTGAGAGAGAAGAGACTGTACCCAACCCCCTATATCTCCTAAGGTCTGGAAATGGAAAAATTAGAGTGTGAGCAATCACGGAGGGCCAGGTGAGGCTCTCATCTCACTGTGTAAGATACTGTCACAGTTTATTGAACTTTACTTGGAAATCTTCATTTAAAAGCATCTGCAAGATGGATGTAAGAATATGTGTGAGTGTGTGTGTGTGAGTGTGTGTGTGTCTCTGCACCCACATAGGGAGGTGGAGGGGTTGCAGAATTCGGCTTGTTCGATGTACTAAATGGTGCAGGGTGTACTCCATACCAAACAATGCAGGCTGTTTATAAAAGCCACGATCTGGGTCAATCACAGCATAAATTGCTAATACGTAGGTTATATTTACAAGCGAGCAAATCCAATTTTGTATTACACTAGAATTATCCTCACGAGTATAAAAAGGTCTGAACAAACAACTTGAATCCATGCTTGCCTCCTGCTCCAGTACATTAGGCATGACCTTACCAATGATATGTAGACTATAGAAATGCATTTTTATCTATGTAAATGGCATTCAATATGGAATGTAGATAGGATGAGTATCATAGCTTGTTACAGATTTCAGGTGGAAATCATTTTAATTTTCCCACGGATAAAGCAAAAAGCAGGGTAAACTATTTGGTCTCCAGACTTTGCCAATGCACATTTACAATTGTTTCTCTTGAGATCCTTTCAGTTGTCTAATTATTATTACTTTTTGATGTAGCTTACCCAACCTTTGGGCAGAGTTGCTTCATAATTCTGTACAAAAATGGTGTCACCCTACGGTTTGCCCCTGGCACATTTTGAAGCATGTCAATCGTTAGCATGTGCCACTTTATTTTTCTAAGCCCTTCATTCCTTGACCTTCTCCTTGTGATTCTTTTTAGTCTCCCTTTATCCCCACTCCAGGCTTCCCAGATGGCTTAGTGGTAAGGACAGCTTTTTAAAGAGGATGGTCAAAGCTGGGACTGGCCTGGCTTCCATCAGCATCTCCAACCTCACTCTGCTCATTATGCTTTCTTGGGCTTTTTCTACTTCAGCTACAATGACCTTCTTCAGGCCTTGAATCTGTCACATTTGCTTCCTGCTATAGAGTATCTGCAGAAACTGCCAGGTTCCTCGAATGCTCTTTTTAGTTGACCTCTGTTTATCTCTCAGATCCTGACTCAGGTATCATTTCTTTGGGGGAAGTCTTTTTTGACTTCTCCAAATAGGTTATATCTTGGTAATTCAGATCTTTGGAAGCAGAAATCTTATCTCCCCCAACCTTCTATCTATGGCATAGAAGGTATATGGATAATGTGTGTCCCACACTAAATTCATGGACTGATGCTCTAACCATCCCCCATCCCATGTGATGGTATTGGGGAGTTGGGGGCAGGTGGTGGTGATTAGATTCAGATGCGGTCCTGAGGATGGTGCCTTGAGGAGGTGGCCATTTGAGAGCCAAGAAGAATGGCTGAAATGTGGAAATGAATATCCTGGTACCTTGATCTTGGACATCCCAGTCTCCAGAACTGTGAGATAAAAATGTCTGCTTAAGCCTCAGTCTGTGATATTTTGTTAGAACAGCCTGAGTTGACTGAGACAGATTTTGGCACCAAGAAGTAGGGTGATGTAATAAATGCCTTAGCATGTGGAAAGCTCTTTGCATGTGGAAAGTTCTTTGCATGTGGAAAGTTCTTTGCAATGAGGTAGAGACTGGAAGAGTTTTGAGGTGCTTGCTAAAAATATGGTCCTTAAGGGTGATTATAGGGCTTTCCAGGTGGTGCTAGTGGTAAAGAACCTGCCTACAAATGCAGGAGATGTAAGAGATGCAGGTTTGATCTCTGGGTTGGGAAGACTCCCTGGAGGAGGGCATGATAACCCCCTCCAGGGTTCTTGCCTGGAGAATCCCCGTGGACAGAGGAGCCTGGCAGGTTACAGTTCATGGAGTTGCAAAGAGTCAGACATGACTGAAGCAACTTAGCAGGCAGCGAGGTTGATTATGGAGAAATCTCAGACAGAAATGAGAAACAGAAGAAACTGGGGGAAAGGTGATCCTTGTTAAAACATGACAAAACACTTGGCTGTGTTCTAGGTGTTTGGTGGAAGGTAGAAATTGTGAGCAATGAAACTGGATATTTAGCTGAAGCGATTTAAGGACAGTATTGATGGAGCAGCTTGGTTCCTCCTATGCTTATAGTAAAAAGTGAAAGGAAAGGGGTGAACTGAAGAAGGAATTCTTAAACAAAGAGGAACCAGAACTTGAAGATTTGGAATATTCTCACTCTGTCCATGGGGCTTCCCTGATAGCTCAGTTGGTAAAGAATCCGCCTGTAATACAGGAGACCCTGGTTCAATCCCTGGGTCGGGAAAACCCACTGGAGAAGGGATAGGCTACCCACTTCGGTATTCTTGGTCTTCCCTCGTGGCTCAGCTGGTTAAGAATCTGCCTGCAATGTGGGAGAGTTGGGTTCAATCCCTGGGTTGGGAAGATCCCCTGGAGAAGTAAAAGGCTACACACTCCAGTATTCTGACCTAGAGAATTCCATGGACTGTATAGAGGATGGGTTTGCAAAGAGTCAGACACAAATGAGCAACTTGTACTTTCACTTCATTCTGTCCATACTGAAAAAGATGGGAAGGCCTGTTCAGAGCAGAAGAGAAGATGCGATTATGTCAGCCAAGTCATTGCCAGTGTGAATTACAAGGGCAGAAAAAGCAGGATGTCATGAAGGAGAGCTGTGGAATTTATCACATTCTATAAGGCAGGACTGTAAAGCATAGCATGCACTGTGTTCTTCAGGAAAAGTTAAGAATGATTCAGAGATCATCAGGATTACTACTCCACCACAGCCCCAAGGAGCAGGGTTGGTTCCTCCTTAATTTCAAAGGGTGAGGCTGCCTTTCTGGTTTGGGTGGGTCAAGATGCCCCTTCCCAGGACCTTAGGATGGTGCTGCCTTCACAGAGATCTTCAAGGGTGGTCTCAAGAGGGCAGGGGCTCTGCTCAGTGATGATGTGGCCACCCCAGCAGCCCTGGAAAGGAGGACATTGAGCCAAAGAGGATTAGTCTGGAGCGTTAAGGTACATGGAATTTGCCTTGCTGGATTTTGGCTTCTTTGGGACCCATCACCCCTTCCTTCTTTCTTATTTCTCCCATTTAGAATAGGTCTTTCCCACCAATGTGTCTTGGGAAGCATATAACTTGTCCAGTTTCATAAGGTCTCAGCTCAAGAGGAGGAATTTTGCCTCAGGGCGAGTCTTACCTTGAGTCTCTCCCATATCTGATTTTGAATGATATCCAGATGAGACTTTGGACTTTTGAGTTGATGCTAGAATGTCTTAGGGCTTTTGGGTTGTCTGAGTAGAAGGAATGTGTTTTGTATGTGAGAAGAACTTGAATTTTGGAGGGCAAGAGGTGGGATGCTGTGAACTGGGGTGTGTTCCCTCAAAATTCATCTGTTGAGGCCCTGACCTCCACGTGATGGTATTAGGAGCTGAGGCCTTTGGGAAGCACTGGTAATTAGGTTTAGATGCAGTCATTTGGATGGAACCCTCTGGATGGGCTCGGTGCCCATGGAAGAACAGGTGCCAGGGCCCTTTCTCTTTCTCTCTCTCTATCATGTGAGGACACAGTGAGAAGGTGGCGATCTGTCAGCCAGGAAGAGAACCCTCACCAGGAACTCGAATCTGCTGGCACCTAGATCTTGAACCTCCAGCCTCTTGACCTGTTTTTAAAGCCATCCAGTCTGTGGCAATTTTTTTTTTTGTTATGGCAGCGTGAGCTGGCTGAAAGAGAGGGTACAGAGTAAAAGGGGAATGAATGAAGAGTGTCAGAAGGGAAATGGTAGCTCAACAAGCCACAGGCCCCCCTTGAGATTCTTTTCTGGTGCCTGATTTGCTTAACTTGGAATAGCCTTTTATCCTCTCTAGCCATCATGCAGGGTGTGAATCTCCTTTATGCCTGCAACACCCTGAAGGCTCATTTGAGGTCAGAAGAAACTGTTTCATTTCACAGCCCCAAGCATTTTGCAACTTTATCTTTCCTTCTATGAGGAGTGTGAGTTGACACCTGGAAATAGCGTCCACCTCTGGATGCTATGGAAGGACAGGCCGTGTGAGGTTTGTCCTTGGGAGGATAACTATGTTGGACAACCCTCCATGTATGTTCTCCTGTCTCCATAAGGAAAGCTGCAGGCCAGAAGGATACTCTGTATCTCTTTTGCTTACCCGGCCTTTACCGAAAATTCTTTCTTTTTTCCCATCCATTCATTGCTAGGTTACACTTTCTGTAACAATGGGCTGCCATTTAGTTTCTCTAAACCTAACTGGTCCTCAACCCAAGGACTCGGCGCCATGAAGCATTCTTTTACAGTGTGGAGAGGCACATGGCCGTGCCCAGAGGCCTTTCATTTATACTGATCAACAACAACGAAAAACGCCTGGTGTCAGAGATGCAAGGCAGCCTCTTTGTCTGAAAACACCCACTCCTCCTTTGTTTTCCTCCAGGGCTTCCTGTGCATTGTGTTCTCCACGCTCTTCTCGGTGGCTCTGCAGATGTGAAACCTTAAATGCAGGGTATTTAAAAATAATAAGGAAAAAAATCACCCTGAAAATTATAGACCTTTGCAGTCGAGTGGCACGCGGCTGCCTAAAGAACCCCACTGATCAAGAGTTCAGATGGTTTATGATTCCAGCTTATGGCGAATAGCAGAAGGAAGGGGGTCACATGGGAGGGAAGATAAAAATCAACGCCGGCAAGTACCCGAAAATCAGCTCTCCCAGATCCTGTTCCTATTCGCCGGGAATGCATTCAGGAGAGCTGGTGGGAAGCCAGCACTCCCACTGCTTCCGGATGTTTAGAAAGGGCCTATGGGCATGGACGTTACTGGAGTGGGTAGCCATTCCCTTTTCCAGGGGATCTTCCTGACCCAGGGATTGAAACCGGGTCTCCTGCACTGCAGGCAGATTCTTTACCATTTGAGCAACCAGGGAAGTGTGTGTGTGTATGTGTGTGTGTATGTATATATATATATGATTCACTTTGCTGTACAACTGAAATTAGTACATTGTAAATCATCTCTATTGCAATAAAAATCAAACAAACAACAAAAATACCAAGAAAGGACCCATAGGCATGTGAAAAACAACAACAAAAAGACATCTTCTCTGTCTCTAGCTCTCTGTTTTACAAATGAGAACCCAAGGGTCAGAAAGGTTATAGAATGAGCCTAAAGCCACAGAGCCAGAGAGCTGGAGTTCTCATGCGGTCCACGTCTTTCTACTATACGAGACGAAATCTAAGCTTCCCACTGCCACCTGCTTATCCCTTGATGGCCACAATTAACTCTTACTAAAAATACTAAAAATTACTACTCAATGGCATTTCACCCCTGTCCAGAATGTTGGCTTTTTCTAATGGGGTTGATTCAGAGGTACAAGCTACAAACTGCTATTTATTTACTTTACTAATCATTAAAAATAGTATGTTTCCTCCTACCCCAAACATCCTCACAAAATTCAGGGCAATATATGGCATGAACAATAATTATGGGATGTAAAATAGATAATTTATTTATGAAAACTGTACTAACTTCAAACCTACCTCAAGAGAGAAATTAAGTAAACTTGGATGAATTTCATAAGAAATGAGAAACCATGGCCTAATTTTAGCTGAGGGAAAATTATTGATTTACCCTGGAAGGTCAATTTTGCACTATACTGTGATTCCCATAACCATAAAATAATAAGAACTGCAGTTCGAACCTTAAAAGTTTAATATGTCAGATACACCATATTCTTTCTACCATTAGGAAATTTATTAGACTATATATTCATAATTTTAAAAAACTTTATTAGAATGGCAGAAAGGTTCATCTCTCCAACTAGCATCACTCTTTGTACTGGGAAAAATTGAACAGTTATCTTGGAGTTTAGGAAGAGGAAGGTTGATATGTACAGATGAAATTATGATAAAAATCTCTTCAGGAAGAAACCACCAGCAAATGCATGCTTCAGTCAGAATTATAAACAAGGAAGTGGACAGTGAATGATTTAGAGTTGTGTGTTAGGCTGCGAGAGGACTTGGAAACTCTGGTCCATTTAACAGATGGGAGCACTGGGGCCAGAAAAATTAAATGATGTGTCCACAGTCGTGGGCTCATTAGTGCTGGAGCCAGGCCTGGAACCAACAGCCCCCCACTCCTGGCCAGGGATTCTTTGCCTTACGACCTGCTGCCTTTTCTTTCTTCAGAAGTTGAACTTCAAATAAAAATGTAATCAAGTTAAATGAAATCCGAAAGAAATCTTTAAAATAGAACCACTCCTTTTGTGAATAGTTTTCATCACTGCATGTTGTAAATGGGATTAATCTAAGCACTAGCTTGTGTTCTATGTCACACAATATGATATTAGCTCTTGGAGGGCAGGATGATAGATGCTTGACAGAGGACAGAGCAAAACTTGTTCAACAATAAAGATTAGAGAACCACAGGCCTATTTGATGAATCAGGTGTTCATAAATATGGACATGACAAGAACTTTTTGCAAGAGGAAAAAGAAAAATCCCTGCACCAGAAGCCTACTTACACTTTGTGGTGTTCTAAGAACAAAGACAGTGATATTTCCAGGGAGCGATCTCAACAGTGGTGAGATTTCCGTAGAGGAATATGGCTTACATGTGGGTGACTCCTGTGATGAGAGGCGAATGCTCTCTACGCCTGGAGAATAAAATGCTGATTTAAAAGATACTGAGATATAAGGCACAGAACCTCCCATATCTGGGCTTTGCTTCTGTGTGTCCTATGGAATTCATTTGTGAGGCAAGCCACCATTTATCTCTTGTTAATTCTTTCACTGGAAAAGTCAGTGGAAATAAAATCCCCTGCCATCCTAAACATATTTCTGACAGTTGTCAAGCCAATTAAGGTGACTACTGTGTGCAGTAGTTGCCCAGTACACAGCTTGCCTGGTCAGATAGCCTCAGGTGGGGCTGTACCTTTGGTAAAACAATGACAAGCTTGTAAGGAATATTTCTTGATAGGCAAGTACTTGAGTAGAGTTAGGATTCTAAAACCTTGTCTCTCCAAGATCCTTTTCCACACACTGCTCCCCCTTCCCCTGCCCATATACACAAAATCATTTTTTAATTAGCATGTGCTTTCTTAAAAATCATGTCTCAAGAAACCATTAAGGGAAAAAAATGTCTAGCAGGTACTTGTTTCTCATTTCTCCTCACTTTTTGGGAGAAGATTGTATCAAGTGCACTTTTTATGACAAAAGTCAGGAAGATAATGTACCTACAACATATAAATCCATGCTAATGTATGGTGCTTTTGACTGGAGTGTAATTCATGGTGTGTAACTGCTCAGATAAGCAGGTTCATTACCCTGCAGGGAGGGGCCAGGGTAGAGAGGCAGGCACGCTGACTCATGTAAATACTCATAACCAGTTTATTTATAATATGGTCAGTGTGTCGTGAAAAATACAGGGTTCATTTAGAGATAAATTATGAGTTTTGGGTTAACAGGTATACACTACTATACATAAAATAGATAAACAGCAAAGACCTACTGTATGGCAAAGGGAACTATATTCAACATCATGTAATAACTTATAGTGGAAAAGAATCTGAAAAAATATATGATATATATAATACACAAATAACTGAATCACTTTATTATACCCCTGAAACTAATAGGACATGGTAAATCAACCACACTGCAATTAAAAAATTTTTAAAACACAAGGTTCATCAATCTGAGTGTCCTAGAGTGAAACTCACCAACGACCATGGAAACTCCCTCCTTGAAACCTGCACCAACCAGTCCAAACATACCAAAATCAAGACGTTTGCCTGAACTCTGCCAACAAAAGCATCACTTTTTGCTATTTCTAGGTATATTGTCAAATTTTGGTGAGTATAATTAGCAGTATAGAGACTATTTGGGGAGGACTGCCACATTATTCTGCAATGTGTGAGTCTGCATACCACCCAGACATGGCAATCTGTGGCAATGGTTTTAGTGTTTGGTGGCAATTGCTCAGATAACCACCATTGGATACACAGCCTCAGTGCTTCTAAAGTGCATTTTGAAAGGATTATTGGTGCCAAGTACCTTAGACAGGAATAATTTTTTTTAAGTGCTTGTCAGATTTCTTTTCCTGCTTGTTATCAGAGTCATCCTACATCCTGAAGGGTTTTCTACACGAGATCTGTTCTCTGAACCTCTCAATGGATTGTGACTTTCCTCCAGGAATACAGCCGAAATAACACCCCTCCTCCATGGATGTATTCCCACTTGCCTCCATGCTTTTAACCATAGAGGTGCCCTTGTTTTGATATGCACTTCATTTAAAAGCTGTTTGTGCCCAGACTTGGGCGTCTGCTGCTAACATTTCTCAGTGCACTGCAACATGTCTCTTCCGGTGGCTTTGCTACTTTGCTCATCCAAAAAGTATTGAACTTCAATTTTTTTTTTCTTTTTAAAATATTGCTTTCTATTTCAAGATTTGATTTTCCTTAACATAAAAAGATATGTATCTATCTATCCGTGTGTGTGTGTGTATATATATATATATATATAAATATATATATATAATAACACATACACATAATATACATATATATATACACATATATACTTTTCTATTCTGAGGATAATAGCAACCCAATAAAAAATTATGATGACAGAAAATTAGAAGTCAAGAAATATAGCAGAAGCGTTATTTTATTTGTGGACCTGTGTGCATGTTTTTTTCTGGCTCACTGTTGAGAAGAATGTAGTGAGTGATCATTTGATTTTTAATACAATAGGACATCTTTTTTGTTAATTAAAACATCCTTTTCTTTGTTGAGAGAAGAGTGCTTGGTGTCATTTCTTTTAAAGTGGGCCTTGTTTGGGTTTCTTTGGATTGTAGGCAGAAATCCACTTAAACCAGTTATAGGATTACTGGTCATACTAGATTAAGTGGAATGTTTATATACAGATAATTGCTGTAACCTGAGTGGGGATGTGTAATTCCAGTTCTTTACACACACACACACACACACACACACACACACACACACACACACACACACA
>NW_024070194.1:68010551-68027209 GCF_014754425.2 Oryx dammah
ACACACACACACACACACACACACACACACACACACACACACACACAGATGCATGACTGCCTACATACATCTCCAGAGATTATGTCTGGCTTTCAAAAAAAAAAAAATCACAAAGGAGTAGTTTAAGGTGGAAATGGGCATCCTCTGTGTTAAAAATAGAAAGCATAATCTTGCAGGTTTTATTGTGGTCTCTCATTCTCTTCATCAAGTATTTGAGAAGAGCTGAGGAGTTGCGTGGGCTGATTGCTTAGTTCCGCATGTGTATCAAAGAGAAACAGAAAACCCATTGAGATGCGTGTATTACAGTGATTAGGAATCCAGGCTCTTCAGGCTTAAGAATCTTAAAGACGACTTTGGACAAAATATTTTCCTTTAGCTGTAGAAGCCTAGACACTCATTCAAGCATTCTGGAAAGACCACTGAGTTCATTGTGGCAATTTTTGCTAATAGGGTATCAAATTAGATACTTATTTTACATATGCTATTGGAAGGAATATTTAGATTAGGTCACTCCTGGTTGATGGGCAATCTCCTACACTTCTTTTTCTGTTCCATGTATGTCTTCCTAAAGGAAAATGCTCTTTTTATCTCTACCTCCATAGTTTCATGCATTGGAGAAGGAAATGGCAACCCACTCCAGTGTTCTTGCTTGGAGAATCCCAGGGACGGGGGAGCCTAGTGGGCTGCCGTCTATGGGGTCGCACAGAGTCGGACACGACTGACGTGACTTAGCAGCCATAGTTAAATGGTGAGAAGGGTTTACAAAATTTCTGGCTTGTTTTTTTCTTATTCATTTAATCATCCGCTCATATTTCTTCTATGTAGCTATAATTTTGAAATATGAGCAGATAATTAAACGAATAAGAAGAAAACAAGCCTAAAACTATGTAGCTATCATTTTAATATATAATACTAGTCATGTTACTTTTATTTTACTTTAAAAACACTTTCTAGGTCTATACACAAATCTGTTAAAAAAAATATCATACCTGTGTTACCGATTAGCTCCATTGAAACCCAGAGAGGAAAGCAATTTGCCTGGTCACTCCACTAGGTAGTAGCTGAATCAGGCTAGAACCAGTTTCATCAAACTGTGAGCTCTCCTTGCTGAGCTCCATGTAACAGGACAGCCCTTACCTGTGCTTTCCTGTGAGCTTTTCCCTGTTCCCAAATTGCTTCCTGCCAGGAGGAGTGAGTAAAATCACATACTTGGCCAAACACTCCATGCCTTCATCGGCATTTCACCTATGCTGATAGTGGCCAACGTGCTTTGGTGTTTCTGCTCACTTGGCAGTTAGGAGGAACCTTTGTTTTACTCTGTATTAGATGCCAATTTTAACACTGCTCACTGGCATTCAACAACCTCAGATATGCAGATGATACCACTCTAATGGCCTAAAATGAAGAGGAACTAAAGAGCCTCTTGATGAGGGTGAAAGAGGAGAGTGAAAAAGCTGGCTTGAAACTCAACATTCAAAAAACTAAGATCATGGCATCTGGTCCCATCACTTCATGGCAAATAGATGGGGAAAACGAGGAAGCAGTGACAGATTTTATTTTCTTGGGCTCCAAAATCACTGTGTACAGTGACTGCAGCCATGAAATTAAAAGATGCTTGTTCCTTGGAAGGAAAGCTGTGACAAATCCAGACAGTGTATTAAAAAGCAGAGACATCACATTGCTGACAAAGGTCTGTATATTCAAAGCTATGGTTTTGCCAGTTGTCATATACAGATGTGAGAGTTGGACTATAAAGAAGGCTGAGCATGGAGGAACTAATACTTTTGAATCGTGTTGCTGGAGAAGACTCTTGAGAGTCCCTTGGACTGTAAGGTGATCAAACCAGTCAATCCTAAAGGAAATCAACCCTGAATATTTATTGGAAGGACTGATGCTGAAGCTGAGGCTCCAATACTTTGGCCACCTGATGCAGAGACTCATTGGAAAAGACGCTGATGCTGGGAAAGATAGAAGGCCAAAGGAGAAGGTGGTAGCAGAGGATTAGATGGTTACATGGCATCACCAACTCAATGGACATGAATTTCAGCAAACTCTGGGAGATAGTGAAGGACAAAGGAATCTGGCGTGCTGCAGTTCATGGGGTCACAAAGAGTTGGATACAACTTAGTGACTGAACAACCACCGCAAGGGAAGACCAGCACCAGAAAACTCAATAGATATCTTCTTGCCAGAAATCAAGACCAACTGATTCACAAACCTGCCTTGGTGAAAGCATCTGCTCTTAGTTGGAGGGCTCCCTTCCAGAGAGAGGCCTACTTCCATATTGGGGCCAAAGGTATGATTCCAGAATATCTTTCAGCCTGAGAGACCGAATTGAAGAGATTATCTTTGCTCTATCATATATTCTTGCCTCCTTTGTCACAGATTAATTGATCATAAGTGCCTAGGTTATCACAGCAGATGGTGACTGCAGCAGTGAAATTAAAAGACGCTTACTCCTTGGAAGGAAAGTTGTGACCAACCTAGATAGCAGATTCAAAAGCAGAGACATTACTTTGCCGACTAAGGTCCATCTAGTCAAGGCTATGGTTTTTCCAGTGATCATGTATGGATGTGAGAGTTGGACTGTGAAGAAAGCTGAGCACCGAAGAACTGATGCTTTTGAACTGCGGTGTTGGAGAAGACTCTTGAGAGTCCCTTGGACTGCAAGAAGATCCAATTAGTCCATTCTAAAGGAGATCAGTCCTGGGTGTTCTTTGGAAGGAATGATGCTAAAGCTGAAACTCCAATACTTTGGCCACCTCATGCAAAGAGTTGACTCATTGGAAAAGACTCTGATGTTGGGAGGGATTGGGGGCTGGAGGAAAAGGGGATGACAGAGGATGAGATGGCTGGATGGCATCACCAGCTTGATGGATGTGAGTTTGAGTGAACTCTGGGAGATGGTGATGGATAGGGAGGCCTGGCGTGCTGCGATTCATGGGGTCACCAAGAGTCGGACATGACTGAGCGACTGAACTGAAACTGAACTGAACTGCCTAGGTTTATTTCTGGGCTTTCTGTTCTGTTCCATTGACCTATGTGTCTGTTTTTGTACTAGTACCATACTGTTTTGATGACTGTAGCATTGTAGTGAATATGGGCATCGGCACTTGCTGGCTGTATGGCTTTTAGTAAGTCATTTAACCCACTGCTTCAGTTTCCTCACCTGTAAGATGGGAAATGATAACTGGATTTGCCTCATAAGTTTGATGCAAGTTTGATGACTTGATACCCTTCTAAGCACCAGATTTTATCCTTTCAAAGTGCCCTGTGCTGTGCTCAGCTGCTTAGTCATGTCTGACTCTTTGTGGCCCCGTGGACTGTAGCCCACCAGGCTCCTCAGTTCAATGGATTCTCCAGGAAAAGAATACTGGAGTGGGTTGCCATGTCCTCCTCCAGAGGCTCTTCCTGACCCAGGATTAAACCTGCATCTCCTGTGTCTCCCGCACTGCAGGCAGATTCTCTACTGCTGAGCCACCAGGGAAGCCCTTAAAAATGCTAGTGGTGGCTATTTTTATCAGCCCTGTTCCAGTGAAGTTCATTGTCCCATGACTCCTTCCTTTAATAACTGTATCAGCAAGTATGCATCTTAGTAAGATGTAAATCCAATCTGCAGAGGCTTGAAGCCACTTCTTGAAACCACTGACATTTATTCACAAATTAATCTGAATTAGCAGGTGAGATTTATGAACCTTAGGAAGAGTCTTGGAAATAAATCTGACATCAGCAAGTCTTGAGAAAGGGCTCAGAAGTGTGCGTCTTTTGGGGTAGTGAGGTGGGTAGGTAACAGGGAAGTTCAGTGGGCATTGGATGAACACAGAAGGGACAAGAGCAGTAAGGTGCTAAATTCCTTAAGATGGGTACATATGGCTGTAGGGGAGGATTCATGAAAATGGACCTCAGTGCCATGGATTTCCATCCACTTAACAAGGCCAGGATTCTCACAGTGGCAGCCTCACCTATTTTAATTATGGGTGGAAGCAGATAGCCCCCTTCCCCCCTCCTCCAGAAGAAATCCAGTGCTCCCTGTGCAGACTTTCTATTTCTGTTCATCAGGACGTTATCTGAAGAATTTGTCACTTGTAACATTTGCCAGTTTGGATGGAGAGGATCAACCTTCCCTCCCTCGCGTCCTCCTCCCACCCCCACCCACCCATGGCCCCTGTTTTGAAGCCTCCTCTTTAGTCATGAATCACTGTATGGAGAGGCAGATCTTTTAGGTTTTAGGAATTTTTAAAAGCCCCTTTTCTTTGTCAAAAGGCAAACCCGGCTTAGATGTTTTACTGGAAGACAGGCAAGCCATGAGATTTCTCTTGATGGCTGTTACGCACATGCCCCTAAGCAAATAGGTCCTGAGAGGATCTCAGGTTCCGAGCCTTGAGCCCGAAACTGCATGCAGGAGATAAGGATAATGTGGGTGTCACAGCCAGAAACATGCTGTCCTTTGTCTCACATCAAATTGAACCCATTCCTTGGGTTTTTGGTTTGGGGTGGCGATGTATTATGCTGTATGTGCTGACATGCATGCTCCCAGATTTGCAATGAAACAACTTGGGCTATGACACAGAATTAAAACTTCCCCTTGAAGTCTTTCTTCAGCTAACTGAGAAACACCGCCTCCAGCAAGAGAACTTGCAGAGCTCTTAAACCAACTCTGCTCAAAACTGAGATGCTGGAGCAGGAGAAATGATGGCTCTTTCAATATTTTTGGGAAAGGGCTGGAGTATAAATATTACTTAAAGCAACAACAACAACAAGGGAGCCAGACAAGTCAAGTTCTCCCTTTACCTCTATTGCAATAGTCTGTTTCCTAAAATTTGCTAGGACTACACCTGGCAGTCTTCCCTGAGTACCCGAGGGAAAAGAAATAGAAATCTAGAAAAGATTCCCTTATTTAGCCAGGCTTATTTTCTTACTTTCTGCTTCAAGTAGCCAAGCCATTTACTTTGAAGGCTCCTGTAACTGAACATGTGTATTTGCTGAGCTATTTCAAATGCGTTCTATTATGCCTCAGCCTTTTTCAATGATGGACTTTGCACAGAGTTCTAATGCCTGGTGGTGCAATTTCTAACTGGGAGGCGTTCTCAGTGCAAGCTGAGTAAAAGCAGTATCACAGCGCCATTGTAAAAATAATCTCTTCAGACTTGCAGCCCCAGAGTTTACTGTTTAGCTGCAGCAGTGACGTATTGCACAGCCTGGATTAGGCAGTGTGTTCTTCTGTGCCTTGCCTTTGCCATCTGCAGAGTGGGGCTGAAATACCTATCCCAACTTTTTTTTGTTGTGATTATGAGTGAGATCCTAATGGGTAAGTTAATTCCGAAATTAGCACAGAATGGGAGGATCCTTTTTTTGAAGCCTCTCAATGAGAAAATGTTGCCTGCCAGATTAGTAAACCAAGGATGCTGCAGCCATTAAACCATCTCCCTGCAGCCACCCCAGTGGTGTACCCGAGGAGACTCAGGATGAGAAAACACTGCACACTGGCCCAGCGGGCTGAGGTGCACATCAAAGGAATGATTTCAGTGAGCCCAGACTCTTGCATCTTCCTATACATAGAAAAGCACTAAATTCCTGGAGATTTCTGGTTTTCTTTAATTAACAGTTGTTCAGCCATTAAGTCTTGTCTGATCTTTTTATGAGCCCCTGGACTGTAGCCTGTCCACGGAGTTTCCCAGCCAAGAATCTTGTAACAGATTTTTGTTTCCTCTTCCAGGGGATCTTCCTGACCCAAGGATCAAACCTGTGTCTCCCGCTTGGTAGGCAGATTCTTTACCACTGAGCCACCTGGGAAATCAGACAATCTTTTGAAATTCTTACTTTCCAGTCTTTATTGGAAAAACTCCTATATATCCTGGCTCCTCCCTTGCCTCTTTGAAGCAGTCTTTCTGAGCTATCTAAGAAACTATATCCCATGCTTAAGCTCTGCCAAATAAACATAATTCAAGGACTGCTGGTTCTCCCTATGCCACACATTTCCAAAAGAGCTCCAAAATTATAAATTCAAAGCCAGTGTTCAGGTTATTGTGAAATGATATTTTTTAAGGTAAGAGGGTTGCTGCTGCTGAGTCACTTCAGTCGTGTCCGACTCTGTGCAACCCCATAGACGGCGGCCCACCAGGCTCCCCTGTCCCTGGGATTCTCCAGGCAAGAACACTGGAGTGGGTTGCCATTTCCTTCTCCAATGCATGAAAGTGAAAGGTGAAAGTGAAGTCGCTCAGTCGTGTCCGACTCTTAGCAACCCCATGGACTGCAGCCTACCAGGCTCCTCCGTCCATAGTATTTTCCAGGCAAGAGTACTGGAGTGGGGTGCCATTTCCTTCTCCAAGGTAAGAGGGTAGAAGATAGAATATATTTTATTTCAGTCTGTTTGCTTAATGTGTAACTTTGAAATATGTATAGACTTATGGTAGGTGGGTCTCCATTTGTGCTTTAGCCCCAAGACCTTCAAATGTTGAGATTGGCCTGATGGCTCCCTCTTCAGTTGCCATCCCCCTGCGAGTCTTCAAACACCCGATTTGTTTCCCCTAATGCTGCCCCCACCTTTCTAAACACTCCCATGCTGCTTGTAAGGCTCTTGACTCTCAGGGTCAAAACACAGCGTCGAAACTCTCCCCACTCCACTCATGTATCCTGTTTCGTGACACAGGACCCTTTCTGCACCTCCATGAGATCCAGAGCTATTTGTTAGGTCCTTCTGCGCTGTGGGAGATGTGAGCCTGGAGAAAGAAGAAGGCATTTTCTCCTTTGTCTTTGCCTTTTGCTCCTATCAGCATCACTGCACCTTCACTTTTTCACTCTGGCAGCAGCATTTTGCTCCAGTAGCAGCAACAATAGAAGCCAGTTTGTTTTTCAAAGCTTGCCGATGCAGCCTCATTACACTCCCTCAAGAACCGTCAGCACCAGCCAGGGGAGCCCCATCCTAGGAGATCTCGTTCCTGTGCCATGAGATGCCTTTTCTAATTGTCTATGTTTTAATAGTTTCCACTGCTGCCCATCATCCCTCTGCCCAAGCTACTGCCTGCAGCTGATTTCTCCTCGGTGATTATTAGTGTTCTCTTTTCACTCTTTCAGCTGTCCACTAAACACGTCCTTATATTAAATTCTCTTTGTGAAATAACTGGCACGGTTTCTGACTCCAGTGACATCCACCATCAAATCCTTTTCAATGGCCCTGCTTGATTGTGGCCTGTGTCACCTGCTGGGACCCTGAATGATACTCTTAGCAAGAGTTAACCCAGGAATCCTGTTTCTGGAGTCACAATTTGAGTAAATGATGAGTGTTCCCAGACACAAAACCCACTTGATGTCCAATCAGTGGCTTTGAATTCCTTAAATTCTCCTCCCCTCCATGGATCACAGCCTTGTTGTGGCAAAGGCGCTTGTGCAGCTCAGCGAAGCTCCAACCCCTACCTGATGCAAGGAGCCAACTCATTGGAAAAGCCCTGATGTTGGGAAAGACTGAGTCAGGCAAGTGAAGAAGGGGGCGACAGACGATGAGGTGGTTGGATAGCGTCTCCGGCTCAATCAATGTACATGAATTTGAGCAAACTCCAGAAGATAGTGAAGGACAGGGAAGCCTGGTGTGCTGCAGTCCATGAATCACAAAGAGCTGGACATGACTTAGTGACTGAATAACAGGAACAACAAGTCCTCTGGTCAGGAAGACTTCATTTAGAGATAAAAGATACGCTTACTGGGCAGATGCCATTTCAAAATAGACCAAAGCATTAGGAGGTATTTCTATGACCAATTCTTCTTGGTGGTTCTCTTAAAGTGTATATGTAGAAAGTACAAAAAGTATCATTTATAGGAATCACTCCAGCAGGACTCCAAAATCACGCCTGAAGTCACTGCAGATATACCCCAGCATAATGAGTAAGCTACCACAGATTCCACTGAAATCCCATTATAACATGACCACTTTTGCCCTGGACTTGGTTATGTTACAGGTGTGGTGTAAAGGCATAAAAGTAAGGCTCAGACTCCTGAGCTGTCTTTAACGTTTGGTGAAGTCAGGAGGGCTTCAAACGGTGTCGCCACAAGTTCCCCCTCCTCTGTTGCTTTGGGTAAGGTCCCTTAGACGAACAGCCTTCCTTATCAAAGGGACCAGGACGAATTCCTGCTCGTCCCTGAGTATCAGTGTGTCCCAGGCCCCTGTCAGCTCACAGAATCATTCAGTCAAGCTTCAGTTCATTCGATCAATCTTTCATTCAGTCATTCAGTCAATCAAGTCAGGTCCTCCCATGGGTACCAGGGCACCTCAACCTTTTGATGCTCCAAAGCCTGGTTCCCACAACCCCTAATTGCTCTGTTCCCAAATGTAACTGCCATGTGGCCCTGTGTGGCGTGCAGTGTCTCCTTCAGGCTGTGAGCATGTGTGACTAAGAGGCGGCAGTTGATTCCTCCCGTCCTGTATCAGGCACCCTGTGTTCAGAGGCACCGTCATAACCTAGGGCAGAAGCCCTTACCTCACCAGTGAAGTGAACAGAAAGTGATTAAACAGTGGGTAAGATGGGGGAATTCCCTGGTTAGGACTCAGTGCTTTCATTGCCGTGGCTGTGGGTTCAATCCCTGGTTCGGGAACTAAAATCCCACAAGCCACACAATGCAGCCGAAGAAGAGAAAGAAAAAAAAAAAAAAAGCAGACAAAATGGGGCTCTCCAAACATACACTAGAGCTGATATCATGGGATTTTGTTTACAGAAAATACATTTCCTTCTCCTAAAACTCTTCTTAGTAATGAGTTCTGTGGTGTTAGACTAATAAGTTGAAAATATGTGAATATATACTCATAGATTTGTTTAACACTGTACTGTTTATGGGTTTCCCAGGCGGGGCCAGTGGTAAAGAACCCATCTGCCGATGCTGGAGGCGTGGGTTTGATCCCTGGGTCAGGAAGATCCCCTGGGGCAGGAAATGAAAACCCCCTTCCCCATACTTCTCCATTCCACGGACAGAGGAGCCTGGCGGGCTACAGTCCCCTGCGCTGCAGAGTCAGACATGAAAGAGCAGCTGAGCACTACACTGTGCCCTGTTTATAGAGAACTCGGAATTTCCTTTCAAGTATTAATTATTCTATATAATACCCAACCCTACCATGGGAAAATAAAGTTGCCCCTTTTCCAAGTGCATCAACTCTTTCAGACCATCATGATGTATCAAAATAACCTCTTGATTACTTCTAAGAAACATCTCAGTGGCCTGAGGTTAACCATCTCTTTAAAAACGAATATATTGTTTTCTTTTCAAAGATAGAATTTTACTTGATATCTGGGAAGTATGTGTGTGTGGCCAGGGTGGGGTGGTGGAGACAGGCACAGAACAATAGCAACTGAAGAAAGAGAAATGGAATCGAAGCGTAAGATCCATATTTTCAATTTAGTGAATGACATAAAATTTATCGGAACCTCCCTTTGTCCTTTCTCTTTCTGGAATCTCCCTCTGAGATCAGAGGGAGATTCCCTCCTTTCCAAGGTTAACCTAACTCTGTGTCCCTCACCTTATTTTCTCCTGAGTTTATTAGAAACTCAATTTCTTTTTCTTTCTGAGCTCTTTGCCCCATCAACAAACATACTCCAGTCTCCCAACTTTAAAAGAAGTTCTCTAGAGTGCCTCAAATCACTGTGCTATTTTTTAACCTTTCCTTTTCCCCTAAACTTCTTAAAAGTGTGTCTATATTTAGTGTCTGCTTTTTCTTTTTTTTTATTGCGTTTACTCCTAACCTTTTACCTTTTATTTTTCCAGTCCTGAGCTTTTTTGATCACTCTGAAGCATTTGATCTTCCAGTCTGCTTTCTCCTATTCAAACACTCTGTGAAACGGTAGCATCTTGATTTTCCTTCTATTTTAAGATTGTCCTTTCTTTGTTTCTTTCATTGGCACCGATCTTTCAAGTCTCCAGTGATATCCTTAGAGTTATTCTTTCCTCTTTATACTTGAAAGAAGGGAAAGGAAATTGGATGATCTTATTCACTTTCAAAAATCCAAGTATTAGATGCCAGTGGCAGCTGTATATGCTGTATATGTATATTTATATCTGTATATGCTAGCTCTTTCCAGTACCTAAATGTCCCACCACCTGCCATACATCTTTTACTGGATGGTCCACCAGAATCTCAGATTCAAGACATCTAAACCCTACCCAACTATTTATTTTCTTCAGGAGAGATTCCTCCTGGGCACAGTCTTTGTCCCATTGTCTCTGATTCCATTTCTCCCCCATTTGTGAATCCTCCCTCTATATCAGAGCGGTTAAGCTATTTTCACAAGGTCACACAGTTAGTCAGCTGTGAGTTTAGTTTCAAACAGATTCCACTACATGGTGCCTTTCTCTTTATAAGCTACTCTGAGGTGAAGAGCCAGCAGGACCTAGTGTCAACTCTTGAAGGACCTATATTAAGTTCAGGGAATATTACTGTAAAAAAAAAAAATGATCCTTAGAAGGCACTTAAAGATTATTGCTGTACCTTCCTACCTCCCCGTAATAATCAGTAAAGGAGTATATCATGATAATAAGAAATTTTTTTTTCTGGACTCTTCAAAGGTATCTATGTTCTAAATACTGGACAGAATACCCTTTCTACTGCCCCCTTAAAATAGTCTTCATTAAAAAATGAAACAAAGCTTGTTTGATCAACATTCATAGCTAAAACAATAAATGGCAACCTGAAATCAAAACATGTCTCTGTATTTAAGCCCATACTGTAAATCATAGTCTCTACATTCAGAGGTACTCTCTCTAATTAATTTCAGGTGTTTAAATCTGTATTATGGTAAGTTGTCATGGTTTCAAACAAGTAAGGATAATTTAGCCATCTGCACTATTTCTTCTCAGTTACAAATCCTGCATTCTGAAACAAGATGGATTTAAATCTGCAGAGACAGCATTCAGAAGAAGAACAAAGCCAGAAATGCTAAGTTTGTGAAAATTCCCATCAGCCCAGCTCTCCCGCCAATATTTGTCGGGTGTCTACTTGAGGGTGTCTGCTCTAAATTTATGCTTTATTTTGACTGATTTCTTTCTTCAAGAAAATGAAAGCTACATTTTATCTTCTTTTCCTCTTGGATTGCCGTAGCATTTTGTCTTCCAATGATATGCTAAGATAGCTTAGAAACCTCCCAGATCTCTAGCAAGTAAATGATTTCCTTTTGAAATACAAATATATGATACCTAAAGGAGACACGAACTTTATACTAACAGAAAAGGATCAACATTTAACCAGTAAGAGCTAATGCTGACCTTAGTTAGCTATTAAGTATCTTATTTAGATATTAAGACTGCAGCATCTGGAATAGTTATATGGTTATATTGTTTAACTCCTGTTGAGGTACTTATAATATCAGGTTATATAATCACAGAAACCTTTATCACAGGAGAGTATGCCCCTCCCTCTTAACTTGGGATTTCCACTTAAACTGTTAGGATTCCAACTGTGCCAATAAAAGTGCTGTTTTGGAAACAGCTTGTTGAGAGAACTCCATGTTTCCCCAGAATGTAGTTGAAAAAGATTAATGAGTTCTACATATATGCCAAGTCAATCTGTTCCTCCCTGTCAATCACCATCCCAAGAACAAGACTCTTCATCTTTGCTGATATGTTTTCTTTTTTTGTTTAATTGAGTTATAATTAACATACAATATTATATTAGTTTCAAGTGTATAACACAGTGATTCAATAGTTTTATGTATTATGAAATGATCACCAAAATAAGACCAGCTATCATCCATCACCATGTAAAGTTGTGGTAATAGTATTAACTATATTTGCCAGGTGTACCGGACATTCATGACTTCTTATCTTATAGCTGGAAGCTTGTACTTTGTACCTCTTATTTCATCCTTCCATCCACTGCCTTCTTGGCAACCACCAGTTTGTTCTCTGTATCTATGGCTGTGTTTCTCTATTGTTTTGTTTGTCTTGTTCTTTAGATTTGCTATATAAGTGGATTCATATGGTGTATTATTTCTCTCTTTTTGACTTATTTCATTTAGTATCATATTCATCTATGTTGCCAGAAAAGGCAAGATTTCAATCCTTCTATGGCCACGTTATATTCCACTGGATGTATAAGTATACGCCATATCTTCTTTATCCATTCATCTACTGATGGACACTTAAGGTGCTTCTGTGTCTTGGCTACTGTAAATAGTGTTGGAATAGTAGGGACATCTTAACAATGTCGATTCTTCCAATTCATGAGTATGGTATATCTTTCCATTTATTTGGGTCATCTTCAATTCTTTCCTCAATACCTTATAGTTTTCAGAGTACAGATCTTTTGCTTGCTTAACTTCTGTGACTAGGACTTCTAATATAATGTTTAATAAAAGTAGCGAGAGTGGGCATCCTTTTCTTGCTTCTGATCTTAAAGGAAAAGCTTTCAGCTTTTCACTGTTGAGAATGATGTCAACTCTGTTTGTCATGAAAAGTGAAAGTGTTAGTTGCTCAGTTGTGTCTGAATCTTTGTGACCCATGGACTGTAGCCTGACAGGCTCCTTTGTCCATGGAATTCTCCAAGCAAGAATCCTGGGGTGAGTAGGGGGTCTTCGTGATCCAGGGATGGAACCCAGGTCATCTGCATTGCAGGCAGTGTCTTTACTGTCTGAGGCACAAGGAAGGCCTGTGTTTGTCATATATGACCTTTAATATATTGAGGTATGTTCCCTTCTGCTTGCCTGCTTTCCTCCAGTGGAAGAGAAGGTGCAGTCAGTCCTGCAACTGCAACCCCATGAGCGGGGCTGAGGCATCATGACATGCTGGGGCCCTCCTATGGCCACCAGTTTTTCCTAACTGGCTATGGGACCGAAAGGTGCTAACTCTGATCACATTTCATGCCTTATTTTCTTTCTAAAGATTACAAATTTCCAATTAAACAAGGTCTAACAAGAAACCTCAGTAGAGGGGATTAAAATTTTCTGGTTCAAAATTTATTTCAAAAAAGTGAGAAAGAAGTTGAACTCAAGGGATTTAATCACTAGGCTCCTCCTCCTGCAGAATTCACAGGTAAGAGCATCTCAACCTTGACCAGTGCCCCGCAGACTGGGAAGAGCTGACTGAGAGTGGAAGATTCAGGAGTGGCTGATGTCAGAGCCCAGAGCTGCCAAAAAAGAATGGTTCAGGATAGAATCGGAGGTTAGGGATCAGAGCCTGGTAAACAACATCTTTATTTTACCATCATAAAAACATTACAGGACTTTGGTCAGTTATTTTGTTTTAGAAAGTGATTCTTAATCACATTGTCTATCAAAATCACCTGGGGATCATTAAGAGTATGCAGATTCCTGGAACTTAGCAGAGTAGGTCCAGAGTAAGGTTAAGGCATCTGTATCTTAAAGTGTTGCCTGTTGATTCTGATGTATATGATCCTCATGTCCTACTTTGAAAGACAGTGGTTTAAAGTTCACACTGAGATGATTTATGATTGTAGGTGATGCCAAGTCAAATGGATTTTTTTCCCAGAAAATTAAAAATTCATTCAGTAAATATAAAACAGAAATGCACTTCAGCAATTAAGCACTTTCTCTCAAACAGTTCGATAAAGCTAAAGAGTTCAGAATGTTGACTAGAACATTTTAATAGCTTTATTGAAATATAATTAATTATATTGAGATATAATGGCAGTCATAAAGTTTACTGATTTAAAGTGAACAATTCAGTGATTTGTAGTATATTTGCAGAACTGTAGACCCATCACAATTTTGGAACATTTTCACACCCCACTAAGAAAAACTCCATATTCATTAGCTGTCACTTCCTGTTCCCTCCACTTCCCTATCCCAAATCCCACTCTCATCCCAAAGCAACTATTAATCTATTTTTTTTGTCTCTGTAGAATTATAGATTTGATTTTTAGAAGATGTACTCAGTCATTATGTCACATTCTACCCTTTGTGACCCCTAGCCCACCAAGTTTCTCTGTCCATGGGATTCTCCAGGCAAGAATAGTGGAGTGGTTTTCCAGTCTCTTCTCCAAGGGATCTTTCCAACCCAGTTATCGAACCCACATCTCCTGCATGGGCAGGCAGATTCTTTACCACTGAGCCACCTGGGAAGTCCTTTTTAGAAGATAAAGCTAGCTTATTTTTAAAAGATCTGGTGTTGAAAATAACCATTAGTTTTTATCTTGATGATACTGTACATGGTAAAAGCATACAGAGACACAACCACGCTTTTCTGTGCTAATATCAGCAGAAAACTACCAACTTGATCATCATCTTAATTAGCTATTTTGCATTATAAATACTATGAGCAGTCATCA
The DNA here is from genome assembly GCF_014754425.2 of Oryx dammah. Taxonomy (NCBI): domain Eukaryota; kingdom Metazoa; phylum Chordata; class Mammalia; order Artiodactyla; family Bovidae; genus Oryx; species Oryx dammah. The sequence continues at coordinate 68,024,812 of NW_024070194.1, forward strand.
GCTGCAGGTGTAGGTCCACCCTCTGGTTCACTCCTATGTAATTTGAAGACTCAACATTAAAAAGATCATTCTAGTCCACATTTGGGATAAAAGAACATTACCAATTCAACACTGAAAATAGTTTTTGATAATTAGTGAATAGCATGTTGTATTTGCTGTCTCAGAAACCTTTTCTCGTCCAATACACCCAGTCTAATTTCAGCCCTTATTGTTTTTAAACAACTGTGTAAGAAACCACGTTTCAAAATGGATGGTTGTATGGCAACTGAGAATGGTTCTCTCTCCATCTGCCTTAACTTCCCTGTATTTTCTACCTGTTTGTAGAGAGGGCCCCTTAGCACCCAAAGAAAGAGTTCCCCTGGATTCTGTGTGTATGGCAGGGGGCGGGGAGGTGGTGAGTAGAGAAAGAAGAGAAACATCCCTCCCTTTTCCCATCAAGGCAGATAAGCACCTCTAGAAATTGCTCAGCTTCTACAAGCTTTGGAATTGTGTTGGGAATGGAGAATTATCCTGAGATATGAGCAAAGACACAGCTGGCAGATGTATACCCTGCCCTGGAATCTGGTTCAGAGCCAGTCAGGAGGACTTGGATAGAGAGCCTTAATTGTCCTTCCACTGGAATTATTTAGTGTTCCAGCTGAGACAAGGAGAGACTTCATTCATGTTAGCTGTCCACCAAGAAACCAGAAGAGAAGGGTGGTTGGAAGACAAGAGCTTAGACTTAAACAAGGGGTCTCCAGAACATGGCTGCTAAGTCAAGTCAGTAGTGTCCGACTCTGTGCGACCCCATAGACGGCAGCCCACCAGGCTCCCCCGTCCCTGAGATTCTCCAGGCAAGAACACTGGAGTGGGTTGCCATTTCCTTCTCCAATGCATGAAAGTGAAAAGTGAAAGTGAAGTCGCTCAGTCGTGTCCGACCCTCAGCGACCCCATGGACTGCAGCCTTCTAGGCTCCTCTGTCCATGGGATTTTCCAGGCAAGAGTACTGGAGTGGGATGCCACTGCCTTCTCCAAGAAAATGGCTAGCAAATGGTTTACTAATCTTCAAGATTATACTACAACATAAGCATTGCTACTGCTACTGCTAAGTCACTTCAGTCATGTCCGACTCTGTGCAACCCCATAGACGGCGGCCCACCAGGCTCCCCTGTCCCTGGGATTCTCCAGGCAAGAACACTGGAGTGGGTTGCCATTTCCTTCTCCAATGCATGAAAGTGAAAAGTGAAAGTGAAGTCGCTCAGTCATATCCGACTCTTAGCGACCCCATGGACTGCAGCCTACCAGACTCCTCCATCCATGGGATTTTCCAGGCAAGAGTACTGGAGTGGGGTGCCATTGCCTTCTCCTAACATAAGCATTACAGGTGCTTAAAATTTTATGAACCAAGCCCTGATGTGAAAGACTGACAGAATCTCCACTCACTTGAGAAAATGCTAGGCACACTCTATGTGCAAATCTGAATGTTATACTGGTGCGTTAGTTGCTCAGCTGTGTCCAACTCTGTGCAACCTCATGGACTGCATGCAGCCTGCCAGGGTCCTATGTCCATGGGATTCTCCAGGCAAGAATACTGGAGTGGGCTGTCATTCCCTTCTCCAGGGGATCTTCCCAACTCAGGGATTGAACCCAGGTCTCCCAAATTGCAGGCACCTTCTTTACCATCTGAGCCACCAGGGAAGCCCAGAGGTTATAGGGTTATATAGGCAAATAAATGACACATTTACTAAATATCACTCATCACCAGTGTTAGGCTCTGTCCTATAGGGCGAAATAGACTCAATTTGCTATAATGTTAATTTACATGTCATTAATGAGCACACAAGTTTAACTCATAGAAGAGGACATGCTATTATACATCTTAGCTTCTTTCTATCTCACTCAGACTGATAAGACAGTCTCCAGACAATTGTAATTATGGGCAATTTGTAATAATAATGACTTGCTTTTTATTAGCTGCAATAAAAATCAATTCTTGATTCAATTACAGTTCTTGGTTGTACTATGACAGATACTCCTGGGTAAATACTAGTATCAAAATAAAATTAATAATCGTGATAAAATTTTAGAGGATAAAATACTTTTGAGATCAAAATACACTCGTCTCTTTAAATCCCTTAGATTATCAAAGAGTCACGAGTGAACTATCTGCATTTCTGTTTCACTTGTTTGGTGATAAATACTGCCATGTGCAATTGCACGGCAGTCTTTTCAGGACTATGACACCATGATAATGATCCTCACTCAGATCACAACCAGTGTGGCCTGAAGATCAGTGCAACACTGACGCAGGCCAGGTTGCAGATAGACTCCTGTGTGGAGCTCATGCTATGGAATTCCTCATCCCCAAGGTCTCCTTTTAGACTTTCCAGGTAGCAGTAGTGGTAAAGAACCCATCTGC